>NC_083631.1:9842516-9995016 GCF_963584025.1 Labrus mixtus
AAACAACAAAACAGAATAAAATAGAAACAACTCAAAGACTGACTGAAGTTCACAGAAGAACAAACATCAGGGATAAAACAAAGATAACAAGAAGACACTGATGCAGCTCATCTGAGATCCTCAGGCAGGCCGTCTCCCAGACGAGCAGCCCCGGCTGTGGGTTCAAATCCGACCTCTGCCCTTTGCGGCATGTGCACTTTCTGCACAATTTACTCCTCAAACAGAAACCTGACGGAGGAAGACTCCTGATGTCTGAGTTCAATCTGAGATGAGAACATGAATTTAATTTCTCAGAGCCTGAAGTCGTCGTTCTTAAAGCTACAGTGTAATTTAAATCTACTGAGGTTTGAAATAAAGAGAACAACGTGTCGGGGAACGCTTCTTTTTAAACCAACAGATTCATTAAATAAATGTCTTCTTTACAGTTTTTGATTATAGAATAAATAACAATACGTCACTATGTGTGACTTCTTCCTCCTCTGTGACGCAGCAGCAGGAAGCGAGCGCTGCAGATTATCACCGTGTTATGGACACTCACACAGGTTCTGTGTTTCAGCGTGTCTGCATCATTCCTCCTTTAAACATCAGCTGTGACGACGAACACAAACAGACGACACGTTTCTCTAAATCAGAATAATGGACCTTTCTTGTTCCCGTAGTTTTAGACGCAGGAGGAGAGTCTGCCTAGCACTGAATTTATTACACCACGGCATGATGTCATATCCACCCGCCAATCACAAGCCACACACACACACACACACACACACACACACACACACACACACAGACACACACACACACACACACACACAGACATACACACACACACACACAGCCGGACGGGCCTCCAACACAGCCTGGGTGGTGTGTTTACAGGTATTTCCTTTTCTTCTGGAGTTGTAAAAGACACAACACACACACACACCCACACACACACACACACACACACACACACAGACACACAAAGGCATGCGCACACACACACACACACACACACACACTCCTGACTGCATCTATCCGTGTTTTTTTGAAAGTTTAGTTTCGTGAGACGTCCGTTTGTAGTCCAGTAACGACTCTGGACTCATTTTTTTCTCAGACTGGCGGACTCTTTGTGTTTTATGTTTTCACACAGATCGGACTGAAAATAAAATGTGTGTGTGACGTGTGAACATCCCGTGTGTATATCTCATCGTTTACGTTGTTGTGTGCGGATCACTCCTGGACTCATTGGAAGGTGTTTGTGTTAAACCAGGATCATTCAGCCTTAGTGTCCAGCTCCCCGCCCTTTTGGCCCCCCCAGGCCATTCCAGGCCATTCCAGACCAGACAGAGGCCAGACCACTAACAGTTTACAAGCTGTCTGTCTGTCTCAAGTTCAACTGCAAAGAGTCCTACAGGGAAACAAAAAGACGCTCCGCAGTGCAGACACAGAGGGAGGGGGGTGGGGGGGGGGGCGCGGGAAGGTGGTAAAAACGGCAGGGAAAGAGTCTGTGTGTGTGTGTGTGTGTGTGTGTGTGTGTGTGTATTTGTGTGTGTGTGTGTGTGTGTGTGTGTGTGTGTGTGTGTGTGTGTGTGTGTGTGTGTGTGTGTCAGGAAGGGGGTCTGTTGGACATGAACTTGAGACAGAAAAACGAGCCTCAGTCCTGCATTCCTGGTCTGAAGCATAAAGTATTCTCTGGGGAGGTCAGTGTGTGTGTGTGTGTGTGTGTGTGTGTGTGTGTGTGTGTGTGTGTGTGAGAGAGAGAGGGGGCGTGTCTTCTCTTCCTCTCCTCATGTCTTGTAAACCTCAGTCAAAAGGAACATAATAGAAAGTAGAAATGAAAGAAATGCCGCTCATTTCTCGTTCTTTAATTATTTTTTGTGGTATCAGGTCAGTGTGAGGGAAGCCACGCCCCCTAAAGCCCTGAGTATACTTGCTTTTCACTACACGTACACGGTGCACAACATAACGCTAAGCGACAGAGACAGAGACAGACTCTAGTGGACACTAGAGGAACTGCAGCTGTAAAGTTTGACATTTTAACATGGGGCTCTATGGGGACTGACTCACTGCAGGAGACAGACTCTAGTGGACACTGGAGGAACTGCAGCTGTAAAGTGTGTCTTAAATTCATCCCTTCCCAGCTGTTTGCATAGCTTCTAAGATTGCAGCTTGAGTTCTGATTGGCTCTCTTCCCAGAATGGCTGAAATTCGTCTCTGTAATACGCTGACATCAGCCAATCACGGCTTTACTTTATAACCTCTTCTTCCCCTGCAGAATAACCTGATAAGATACATGATGACCAGATCGTTTCCCTTCTCTCTCTCTCACATGTTGCTGATGATTCCTGCAGACTCTTGGGTCAGAGATCTTTCAGCACTGCATGGCTCAGTGGTAGAGTCGTCATCTTTCAACCTGAAGGTCAGGGTTCGATCCCCAGCTCCTGCAGCTACATGTCGATGTGTCCTTTGGCAAGACTCTTAACCCTGAGTTACTCCCGCTGCGATGTGTGAATGGATGAGTTACTGATGGACTCCATACCATCAGTGTGTGATTGTGTTTGTGTGACCTGCGGTGTAAAAGCGCTTTGAGTCGTCAGAAGACTTTTTATCATTTAACTCTTGCAGTGCAGCATTCTGCAGATTTCCTCCTTCGGGTTTATTCTTCTTTAAAACCTTGAACACTTCCTCCTGGATCCTGTGAATACTGAGTTTCTCCATGAGGTGAGCTCTGACTCTCTGTCTCTCTGCAGCTGTCTGCACGCAGGAATGTAAAGTGCTCCGTGTCTATTCACTTTACAGCCGCAGCAGGTCAAAGCAACTGGCCAACATCTCTGCTTCAGCCGACGGGAATCTGTGACTGAGCTCCAATCATCATTCATCTATTTATTTATTTATCCTGTCACATCCAGAGTGAGGATATGAATATGTGTCCCATGAAGCTTCAGATGAGCGGCCTCGCTGACCTCTGACCTTCTCAGTTCCTTGTTGGAGGAGCGACTCTGCAGTCTGAAGCCGTCTCACTGCGCGGCTCATTTTACTCACACACGTTTGTTTTATATTTAGAAATGAAAACTGAACACCTGAACCTGGACTCTGATTATATTTAAGATAGATCCAGGCAGCCTCTTTTATTTCTCCTCGCTTATTTGCTCCATTTGAGTATTAAACTTGACTAAATTAAAGAACTGTTGTTGTGGTGATGTTGTCTAGATGATCTTATTTATTGTTCATTGATTTAAAAACGTAACCTTGTAAAGAAACGATTACTCAGATTGTTGGACGTAGGGAAGATAAATAAATACTCTGTGAGTAAAAGACTTCTGCCCTGAAGCTTCAGGAGAAAAATTAAAACCTTCCTCTGTAATGGGTCTGTAATGTTCCCTTTCAAAAGGCCTTTATTTCATATTCTCTATCGGTGCCTCTAAAAACAGATAATTTATAATCAGTTTATTGTCTCTGAAAGACGAGGTCACATCGTTTATAATCAGAATCTCTGCACTGATCTCTGCACATCCATACAACCCGACATGAGAACAGTCTGTCTCTCTGATGAACTTTAAACAGTCAGAGTGTGAATGTACTCATATATATATATATACTATTTAATCTAAATTATCAATGTAAGCACACCTTTAATGTAAATACTGTAAAACTCTACCTCATGTAAATTAACCCATCTGTCACATAATTAAAAAAATGTATCATCATGTTACTTCAGGATCTTTTGCACCTCTCACCACTGCACTGTTTCTTATTTAGTCGTGTACATTTGAGTATTTATTTATTTAGTGTTTTTTGTTGATATTTAATGTTATACCTGAACATAAGAGAGCTCAGTTCACCCAAGTTAAATTCCTTGTGTGTGTTTAAGCATACCTGGCCAATAAATCTGATTCTGAAGTTAGAGTAATAGAGATAGACTGTAAATTCTCCCCTCTGCCTTTTTTATGAAATTATGTTAAAATGTTAAATATTATTTTTTTATTCTGAAGAATCAGAATGTTTCAATTAAGGTCATTTTATTTATTTATTTTTTTGGTGTGAAATCCTTTGGGATGCACTTTTATTTATTAAATCCATCCTTCACTTCCTCTGCAGAAGTTCAAAAATCATCCAACCGCCATTTTTATTTTCAAATGGAGTTCTAAATTCATGTGTCGGCTCGTGCAGCCAGCTCCCTGACATTTATGATAATTGTTAATTTTTAGTGACTGTGTTTAAAGGCTGTTTGTCTACGGTTTAGTTTGCAGGAGTACTAAAGGTGTTTCTAATATTCTGTGTGAGTGTAGAAGTGTATTAACACTTTCAGGATAATGCACCAAACAACAGAAACAGAAAAATCTCCTCAGTTAGAGATCTGAGCTGAAAATATGAAGGAAGGTCAAAGTAGAGCTGCTGAGACCACACGAGAGGCACGATGGTCTGCAGGCCTCCTCCTCCTCCTCCTCCTCCTCCTCCTCCTCTCTGGTATTTGGACTAAAGGGGAGACAGAGCTTTATGGGCTTCAGGGCTTCCGTCCGTATTGTTGGTTTTAAAGGAGGACAGACACGGAGCCGTAAAGAGAGTCAACAGGCCGGCAGAGCACACCGCCGTTTGTCAAGTTCAATGTTAATGTTTAACGGTCCGACACACACACACACACACGCACACAAACACTGTAAAGGAGATGAAATCCCGTTTTATTGGCCAGATTCCAGCTTCCTTTTTAATTTAATATCAGATCAAATTATTTATTTTTTTGCATGATTATAAATCCTACAGGCACGTGACATGTGGTGCACTCCTTTATGTCTCTGCAGGTTGGTTCATGTTTCCTGCTCTGCCTTTCATGATCACTTCACTGAACTGTTTAAATGTCACATTTCAACTATAATTCCACTTTTAAACATTTTATTTCATCCCGTTTATCCGCCGCAGCTCAGCCATCAACACACTTTATATTTAAAGTAAATCCCTAACAGACCCTTTATATTACATTATTTAACTATTATTATTATTATTATTTTACATTATTATATCACAGACACATACATGAGGAGTTCTCTCTTCAGGCCTGGTGATCATGTCATAGTTTGAAACAACTTCGCACATGCGCATTCCGTCCCTCTTTTTCTGTATCTTCAGGACATTTTGAGGTTCTTTACAAACTGAGCAGCAGAAAAATGATGAAGGTCAAGTTTGTAATGTGTGAATTAACTGAAGGTCGACACAGAGAGGGAGCTTTACGGCGAAGGTCAACAGACATGCGCAGAAACAGCAGCACGCGCTGCAGGAGAGAGATCATGTTTTAAAGAAATCTGCGGATATTTTAATATAAATGTTTATTCTGTTCATGTAGCGCAATAATGCAACACTCCAGTCCCTGTGATTGTTTCTACCTGTCTTTAAATGTTCCCTTCAGGCACCAAATCCTGCTGCTCTCCGTAAACCTCGAGTATTCACCGTGACTGCATCTGAAATATTTCAGTTAAACATTTCAAATGTCACCACAACATGAGCTCGTGAAGCAACGACTTCACTGCTAATGTCTTTATTTTAAATGTGGTATTATGAGTAGAGAAAAGGGAGGGCTCCAGCTGCTGCTGGAGGAAAAGGTCGCGAAATGAAATCCACAAAATAAAAGAAGTGAAATATTTAACACTTTTCCCGGTTTAACCTCTGAAATCCTAAAATAATGGACAACAATTAAAACATTTATAATCATTTTGGTTACGAGTTTGGATCTTTGATACTCCAAAAGATATTTCAGATCTCTTGTTTGACTCAAACGATTAAAAAGATAAGAAAGGGGCGACGATTGTTTTTTTATAACATTTGAAAAAAGAGGAACAGAATCCGGAAAAAGAGCAGAAAGTTAAAAACAAATATATTTACAATCATTTGCTATGAAGAGAAAGAAACGGTGGAGTAAGTGTTCGTGTTTCGAGACATCGATCACAATCCAAGAAGACAAACATCACCATGTTGGATAAATTCTCATTTCTTTTGGTAGATGATTTCCTTTGTAAGAATGTGTTATTACATATTTTTATTTTATTTTATTAATTTGTCTGGAGTGATTTTCTCTCCATGTAGTATCCTATATTTATATTTCTGTTTGTCTGGCTGTCAGCCCGCAGCAGACAGCATGAGCAGCTTTCAAACATTTACATTTAAATAAACTGTAAGGAGGGTTTACAACGCCGCATGCATGTTTAAACAAAGTTTACCTGGAGCTGATAGACGGTCTGTTTCTCTTTCAGGAATAATTCAAATTAATAATCTGAAGAATAAAAAACGTTTCTTAATGTGCAGATTCTCTGTGGCCGAGCTCCCCCGGATCATCAGAGACTGAGTGGCGATAAAGATAATTAACTCGATCCACAGACAGACACAGACACAGTCCACGCGGTGCTCTGAGTTGTTATTACAGCTCCACAGAGAGACTCTGATGTCAAACGTCAGCTCGATGTATTCGTTCAAAAAATACTCAGGATTCAGGATTTAAAAAATAGTAATAATAATAATTAAATTCATCAAACTCACGCGCTGCTTTCTGATGTTGATCACGTGCTTGATGTTACATTTCTGAGGTTTTTAAGACACGAGGTTTCTGTGGGAAATTATAACTCCTCTGAGCCAGACTGCTGCCGCTGCTGGTGACCCACAAACCCTCCAACAGAGAGTGTGTGTGTGTGTATTTGTGTGTGTGTGTGTGTGTGTGTGTGTGTGTGTATGTGTGTGTGTGTGTGTGTGTGTGTGTCGCTCTGCTGTCGTAAACGAGGCTTTAGCTGCTGACGTGACTCTCAAGGTCAAGGGCTTCTCTCTCTCTCCTCACAAAAACACCCCCCCCCCCCCACACACACACACACACACAATGCAAACTACGAGGAGGTCGATCAGACGATACACACTTAATCTCTTAGTCTCTTCTATTTACCTGCGACTGTCTGCACATGCGCAGTGCCTTTGCATAAAACATTTTTTAAATGATTTTTCAATTCGAACATTTAATTTAGAACTTAGAAAAGTGTTTGGCTCAATTTCCCTTAAATAATACAAATATATATCTACATGTTAAGATCCCTATTTTTATTAACTGTTCTTTTCTTTCGTAATTTATAATTTAAAAATGTTACCTCTGAATGAATTTAATAAATCTTCATTTTAAACATTACATTTAGTTTTATTTTTTTCAATAAGACAGCTGCAGAAACATTACAGAACTTTTGATATACATAAGTGATTAGTTTGAAATAGTTTAAAATTATTTCATGTATTTTATTAAATTAAGTTAGAACCATTAAAACCAAACCAGCACGTGAAGCCCCTCACATAGAGAATACTATTTCCTACACCTTTAATTCTTACTGCTCATGCGGTTATAAATTCTTCTTTTTCACAGATTTATATTTCGGGTAAATAATGATCATAAACTTAACTTTATAAAACTCCACAAAGATGCACGAGCGCATTTTAAAAACTGAACTTGAAAAACTGAAGAAAAAAAAAAACGTTTTCTGCGCTGATTTGCTTCATGTCTCCTTTCCTACATGTAACAAACACAACAGTTATTTATGATATTTATAGATGCAACATGTTCATCATAAAAATCCCTAAATGAACATTTTCTCTTTTTCCAGCAGCTCCAGATAATATATAAATTAATTAAATAAAAGTTTAGCACTTTTTGTTCCCACGGGTCTGCGGACTGAGAGCAGGAAACAGATATCTTTGTTGTGGTGATGTTCACACTCTCATAAACACGTTTTAATCTGCACGTGCACTCTCGAGTCCTCGCGCTTGGTTGTCCGGTCTTCCAGCCTTTGAGTGCGGATTTGTTTGCACATTTTACGGGAATAGTTTCACGGAGGAGGAGGCGACCAGAAGCACTTTACACGATCCCAAAGTTTTCAAAGATATGAGACCTACTGGAGACTCCATCGGGATTAAAGGTGTTTATTAAGTGATGCACTATACTGGGAGTACTGGGATTACTGGTTTACAGGCGTTATAAACAGTATGAACAGCATATAGTGTGTTACACGAACAACACGGACAGACAGTAAAACACAGACAGGAGACAGACAGTTACATCGAGGCAGGCAGGAAGGTGCTGTATGTACAGGAAGAGGGCTTTGGTTCTCTTCTTTCTCCTTTATGTCCTTTTTTTATTTGTTTTCTTCTTGACACGCGCTTTTACGCACAGCCCCAGTCCATCAGGAGTACCATCGAGTTCATTTATTTTCCATGTGTATGGTGTCTGTCGGTTCATTCTTCATGTTTAACACACACAGACACATCCAGATCCTTCATTTAACCGTCCAGAGCGCGCGAGCCTGCATGCTACGGCGCGCTGCTCTTCACTTTGGCCACGAACTTCTTCTCCTTCACCCTCCGGTTCTGGAACCAGATGGTGATCTGCCGCTCCGACAGGTTGGTGGCGGCGGAGATCTTCCTCCTCTTGTCCTTGGTGATGAATTTGTTGGCCCCGTATTCCTTCTCCAGCTCCTTCAGCTGCACCTTGGTGTACGGGATCCGCTTCTTCCTGCCGCGGCGGAAAGGCGAGCCGTCGTGCTGATGAGCCACCACATCTGTGAGAGAGAAGAAGGGGGGGGGGGGGGACATGCGGTCTGAGGGGGGGCTGCACACACCGGGACAGAACTACTATCATACACACGAGCGTGCATTGAGGTTTCTGTGTGCTTAATGAAGACGGAGGGTCTGTGCTTGCAGCTGATTGGTCAGCCATGCTGCGACAGACAAACAACATGGTGGATGTCTGCTGTCTGCACGAGCATGCAGCTGCACACTCTGTCCTCAAATAAACGTTCATTTCTGTTAATTCACGTAACAATGGATTCTCTAATCCTCTTCAATGTTCAGGTTGAGTCATTTTTATAGCACGAGTGATTCCATATCCCATGTGTGTGCGATTCATAAATCAAAAGATGTATTCGTTTTCCAAAATGAACTCTTTGTTTAAAATCTCAAATAAGAGCCCACTGCTATGTGATTATTATGCTGGTAGTTATGAATCATTATAAACCTGCTGAGTTTATTTTATCACTCTGCTAACAACACAACACGAGTCTCCCAGTAATTATCAGGTTTACACTCGAGGCTACACATGACCTTTATATTCATGAATGGACTTAATTAGCATGAAGAGACAGAAACAAATCTAAATATTAATGTTGCACTTTACGGTGACAGGTCATAATCTCTGAATTATTATTGAACCTACAAATCAAACAGCTTGTTTTCGTTTTACGCACCAGTTGCTCAAAAAGCTCAGACACAATGTTCGAGTAAAGATCGATCATAAAACAAACTGCTGAGATGCATAAAGACTTTGTTCAATAATTACAGCATCTAAATGATGTCATCAGATGTGTTTAATTAAAAGGAAACTCAATGAATGGATCATAATAACATTAAGTTCACTCACTTTGTGTCATCACGTGAGTGGGGCCTGAACATCATTTTATAAAAAATAGTTTTGATACCAAATTTGAACCGACATTAAAAACGTGTCTTACCTGCCAGCGCGGACTTCCACAGGTGCCCGGCCTGTCCCTGATCCTTGGAGCAGTACATTTGACCCCCCCAGCCGTTGGTCAGAGCCCAGGGCTGGTAGCTGTCCATGGGGAGCAGGGTGTCATGGCGCGGCTCTCCGGTGCCCAGAGTCTGGACCACCGACACATCCAAGTAGCTGGCCATGGACTGGTACGGACTCGGGTAGCCGTGATAGAAGGCGAACTCTTTGGCCCGGTGGTTCGAGTACTCGTCTGAGTTCACCGTGGTGTCCATGTACTGAGAGCCGGCCGCCTGCGTGCAGGACTTCAGGGAACCCCGCCCCATCCTGCACGGGTAGTAACCGTTACCAAAGTAGCCATACGGTAACGCGGTGGCGGCAGAGGAGCTCTGATGCGGCACGGCCGACGCAGGACACGGTCCGGCCGCGCACTGCTTCCCCGAGGACGCTCCAGACTCACTGGAGCCGGAAGCAGACACATCCACGGTGGGGTACCCGGCCGAGGAGTGCACCAGACCGGACGGGTGACCGCCCAGAGCAGCGGCAGCCGCGGAGTGTGCCATGATGTTGCGGCACTGGCTAGCGGCGAAGTTTCCGCTGCCCACCAGCCCCTCCATGTTCTTGTTCAGGTCGTCCAGGTTGTTGTCATACACAAACATCACCGTGTCCGCTGGCCAGCGAGGGTTGAGGACCAGGGAGGCGGTCATATGCGCTCCTGTTCCCGGTCTGGCTTCCGTTCGTCTCCGTTTCCTCTCAGATTCTGTTGGCTGCTACCGCGCGCAAAGCTGCTACATCTGCTGAAAGAGGAGCTCAGGTTTACGCATTGATTCCAGTCTGAGCTCTCTCCTGCTCACTCACGTGCACTGTCATAGCACGCGCCCTGCTGCACCGTTTGTTGACGGTGCTCGCTCGAGGCAAATACTCCCGGTAACCGAGAGGTCCCCCAGTTACATCTCAGCCGCAGCTTTGACGCAACGAGCCCGCGGGAGCAGGAGAGAAGGGAGGGAGCGTGTCCATTGGATGAGACTGGATCATCACGTGATGGGATGGAGAAAAAAAGGCGGAGAAGAAGAGTCTTGTCAAAGAAAAATGTTTTTATGAGGCTCGAGCTGTGGCACGAGAGGGGCATGAGCTGCGTGCAGCGCTGCAGCTCCGTGAACGTGCTGAGGCTCCTCGTGCAGCTGATTGATGTCAGACTAAAGTCTCTGATCGCCTGAAGACTTGACGTGATGTCACCGTGAGTTTCAGAAAACAAAGAATTCACTTCACATGTTTTGTGTTGTGCGTAAAGACGCACACTGTGCGCGCATGATGAAGTCAAACAAGAGGATGTGACAGTGAGGATATTTCTACTCTGACACAAGAAGGACATTATGATCACAACAAATTCAAACATTTGACGTTGAAGAAAAGACATTTAGTTTTTAATATTTCCCAAAATATTCAAACGTGTGTGTAAAATGTTCAAAGTTATGGACACGTAAAGACTGTTGCAGCTTCGCGCTGCCAAATGCACGAGGGGGGAAAGTTTATAGTTGTCATAAAATATAAAAAAAGAAATCATAACTGTGGATGTTTCCAACCTTCAGCAGAAGAAGAAGAAACCTTTAAATGTAGAATAACTGTAGGCTTACTCTGCTGGTCACCTCTCTCTCCCTCTCTCTCTCTCTCTCTCTCTCTCAGTTTAAGGCTAATGGAAGCGTAAAGCGGGTTTATGGAGATTTGGAGGGTTTAAGATTTGAGAGAAAATGGCTTCGGTTCAAAGAGCTGCATGAAGGTTTTCCCTTCACTTCTGACCCACGGTCCGCGTCTTCATTTCACCGTCTGCTGGTGGATTTACATTTATGAGGAGAGGAGAGGAGACCGGCGCCTCGTGCTGTTTTTGTTTCATGCGTGCAGAAATGTGAGGTGATGAAAACATATTCTCACTGTCACCTTCTGCAAGAATGAACCACAACGAAAAGACTTGAAGATACGTCCTCTCCTTATTTTAACATACACAGAGATGTAAATGTTCAAACATGTCTCTGCACTCAGTTCAATATTTAATCAAGTGCATGAACAAACTGAGGCCTGAATGACGTCATCATGAAGATAATACAGTCTCAGCTGCGCGCGTGTGATGCGTATTAGACGCCATGTTTTCTGCATATGACCTTAAATTAAAGCATCCCTTAATTTAGTATTTGGTTCTTAAATACGAGACACTAAAGACATGAAAACACACACATGTGATGTCTGTGGACAAACCGAGAGTGAGAGGTTCAGCTCAGCTCTTTGAATCAGAATCAGATTTATTCATTTCGAGTCTTGATCCAAACTTTAGAGCTGAAGAATCCTTTCGGGGGAGAAACGTCTTCAACATCTTCAGTTAGCTTTGGATCAAGCTTCGACTGTACCATGACCTGGATGAGAACCTGCACAGACAATCAGCTGTGTTGGACAGGTGTGCTCTAAAGAGTGGGACTGTGCTACGTTTTAAATTTGAATTGAATTCATTCATTTTAATTCAGTCTTCATGTGAGATCATCTGGAGCTGCGCTGTGGCTTCATTATCTCTGTTCTCAGGGACTGGAAGCGGCTGCAGGAGAAGTGTATGCTGCTTTTTTAGAGTTCATTCCTTCATATATATATTTATTTATTTAATCAATATAAATTATATTACAGCAGGTGTGAACGTGCTTGTGCAGGAGAAGCGGGTAGAGGAGCCGAGCGGAGTCTGAAGTGATAAAAAGATGAATAAATCCCTGACTGAACTTTTCTAATGTTCACTCATTAAATACACATTTAAAGAAAAGTATCAGCTGTTAGTTCAACATTATTCTTTAAGTTTCTTCTTTTTAAGTTTTTTTAATTCTTATTTTTCCTCATGCAGTCCAACATTTATTATTTAATGCAAAAAAAAATTACACAAATAAATGAGACAAACATGAAGAATTAATATGAAGTTAATGTTTCAAACATTTGTCTTGTCCCCTTTATCTCTAAAAATCTACAT
Organism: Labrus mixtus; assembly: GCF_963584025.1. Classification (NCBI taxonomy): domain Eukaryota; kingdom Metazoa; phylum Chordata; class Actinopteri; order Labriformes; family Labridae; genus Labrus; species Labrus mixtus. The sequence goes on from NC_083631.1 coordinate 9,855,014, forward strand.
TTTGAACAAAATAAATAAAAGATCTGTGCAGAGTTTGGTTGCTGCCCCATCAGTCTGACTCTTTTTGATGTTTATATTATTTCAAACATGTTTGAATCATGGTAATCATTTTAGGAAAACTACAAACTGTTCGACATGATGTAAAGGATTCTCTGTTGTCATGGTGAGTTAGCATGCAGAGGTTAGCACATGCTAACTGACCTGTGGCCTTCTGTTTTTGACTCGGTTCATATTCTGATCATCTATAAATGATCACAGTCCTGAGTATCATTCACATGCTTTACTAAAGTTCCTCTCCACGACAGAAACCCAAACATCAGCTGGCCGTGACCGTGGGGACATGTTGGTGTGAGCTTTCAGATTTATTCTCCCTCTATAGTTTTTATTCAAAGGTAAAATCCAGCACACTGTCTCAACATTTGCAGGCGCACAGGTTCATCCTGATGGAGGTCTGGTACCGAGAGGTTGATGATAAAAGTTTGTTTTCAGGTGAGAGAGCAGCGGGAGTTTAACCTCAAAGTTGTTGACGGACACATTTCTCTCCTGCACACCTGTCTGTCTGTAGTTTTTATTAAAATCCTTTCTGCTTCAGACCCTTACTGCGGGAAGACTGAGCTCTGCTGGCTGCTCCAGGGTCCAGGATGAAAACTAAAGGGGGACAGGACTAGCCTCCAGACCTGCCAGAGGAGATCAGACCTGCAGAGTCTGTCCTCCGTTTTATTTATCTACTGAAATTCTTTAACAAAAAGGCTTTTACTCTGTGATTTCATTTTTATTCTGAGAGTCTGGTTTTATTCTCTGTTTTATTGTCTGATGTGAAACTCTTTGTTACCTATACAAATAAATTATTATTCTTATTTGTGCTTTTTGTATTCTTCTGTTCGTGTCTGTTTTTTTATCCCTAAATGTTAAAAACAAAGTCCCAACTTCCGGTAACATGAAAAATTAAAGACGAGATAAAACGAGAACTCGTGACAATCTCTGAGGAGCTTAAAGAAGAAACGTGAACTCTTCAAACAGAGAAGATGGAGAACAGGAAGAAGACATCACTGAAGATGTTTTTTTTTATTTTTATGAATATTTATTTCAATCTTAAAGGAGTCGCGACAATTCCGGTCGAGTAACGGCTTCATTAAAACAGAATAAAACTCTAATAATAATTAAAATAATAATTAAAATAACTTTATTTATACAGCAGCTTGTTAACAAAGCGCTTTGACAAACACAGCAAAGGCAGGAAGTTAGGACAACAACAGAATAAACATCAACAGAACAATCAGAGAGAATATAATAATAATAATAATATAAATAAAGATAATAAAGGAACAACAGGGAGGGATCAGGAGGCCGTTAAAGATATAAATAACCACAATTAAAGAGAATTAAATACAAAAGAACAAGTCAACAAGATGGGGAGAATAAAACAAGAAAATAGTTAATAAACATTCAAACAGAAAAAAGAGCAAAGACAAACAGCTCCGTTCAAAAGGAGAAAAGTTTTAAAAAGCTAAAAAAGCGTCAATATGACGTCATGAACATCACGTGATTCTCACTGTTCATGTTTTTATTCCTCCTTATAATAATGAATACTTTATAAATATTCTCCTACACACCCACGCACCCACACACACCTCCCAGACAGACAGTCTGTCTCTCCCATAGTGTGGTCTGTTGGGGGGGGGGGGAGCCTGGCCCCTGAGGGTCAAGGTCAAGTTTAACACGAAGAGAGAGAGAGAAGGGGGGGGGGGGGGGGGGGGGGCAGACAGACAGAAAGACCGACAGATGTAATGAGCTCAAGTTCAAGGCCACCACACACCTTGAAGCTGCTCCTGTGTGTGTGTGTGTGTGTGTGTGTGTGTGATGACGCAGAAGACGCCACGCTGTCTCGGTGATGGTCACCAGCTCGGTCCAATATAACCAGTCTGACCGGGATGAAGACAAACATTCAGACTGGTTCTTCATGAATCATTAACTGAAATAAAAACCAACGAAGAAGAAGAAGGTGAAGAGGGAAACCAAACACACGACAAACATCTGTCTTTCCCTTTCAAAATAAAGGTAAATATGACGTCAGCATGAGGATAAACGGCCTCTGACATAAACAGTGACGTGTAGGAGTACTCTTGCTTAATTATTTGGTATTAGCCAATTAGAGTCAGAGTGACCAGCGACAGCAAAGAACAATACCGTACAGGTGTTACGGGTCTCTCAGGTGGTCCCAGAGCAGACAGGTCACGTGCAGGTTTCATGACCTTCCGATCCTGTATTTAATAAACACGATCTGAGTCACTGTTATCATTTGAAAGACTTCATTTTTATTTATTTTTATTTTTTAATTTATAGGTTTTTTTGTTGTTGCGTGTTTTCAGTTGAGGATGCATTGCGACCTTTTGTACCCTCGTAGATCCGGGCCTGCTCTGTACACCTGTGCATACCTGCACTCCACCTCTGCTTACACTCCAGATGTTTAACCTCATCATTATAATCATCTTTGCGTGTTTTTATTTCTCTAATTATAATAATCTTTGTAAACGCACGGTTGATGATTTCTTTGTCCTCTTTTAAACGAGAATCCGATTTGAATGAATCTGATGGTTTTAAAGAAGTGAAATCTGACAATAATATGACTTAATGAAAGGGCTGCGGGGATTTCGACAGACACATGTAGACAGGTGTACTGAGAGAAGAGTTTAAATACACGGATACTCAAATCTCAAAATACTGAAGCTGCAGAGTCCAAGAATGCAAATAGAATAAAATTCAACGAAAAGAAATGATGAGGAGACGTTTGGTGCTTTAGAAAAACGCTTTTCTTCAGTGTCAGTAACAAACAGTAAATGACACCATCCTGAACCTCTGAGGGTTTTTTAAAATTCTTTCAGTCATATTTGAATCCATAAAACAAAATCGCAGCTTCCTGTTGGCTCTGACGAAATCTCTGCAGCTCTTCAGCAGCTCGTCACAGCTGCAGAATGAACTGAAAACATGCAAAAACATACTCATACGTCAAATTTAACGGAACGAAAGCTCTGCTGCGCATGCGTGCTTTAAATTTAAATTTGGTGTTTTTGGTTAAATGCTGATTAAATAAATTCTCCAGTGAGCTCGGACTCTGAGAATAATACAAAAAAATAAATTCAGCTGTATTTACATCGAGGGGATAATAAAGGCTCACTCATTATTATCATTATTAGGATTTTATTTTGTTAAATGCTGCAACAAATTCTATCCTAAATTAATTAAATACGTCAGTAAACACGTAATGGTGAATTAAAGTCAACATAATATACTCTGCGTGTTTCCAGGTAGGGCCTACGTCAGTCCACATTTTCTCCTGAAGTCTATAAAAACCGATCAGGCCGCTTTAAGTGTCCTGTGATGAATTTATAGTTTTGCTTTAATTAGGCTATGTATTTAAAACGAAGATTCCGGACTGAGATCCCGGGGTCCGGGTCCGGGTCCGGGGTCTGCTGAATCTCTGTGTCTTCACACCTAATGTTCCGTTTCTCTTCTTCTGCAGTTTCTCACTTTGTTTTGTTTTTTTCACTGGATGTGAAATAAATCTTATTTAGTCACTAAAATAATCTCCTTTGATGACTTCCTGTTGGGTAAGAAGAGGTGACCGTGAACGCATCATCTTGAATGACATGTGCAGGGTTTTATTTTTTTATTTCCTCCTGATGTTTTGAATCTTTAAAGTCTCTCTGTGAAAGTTTCTACAGACGAAATAAAAACACAGACACATACAGTCCAAAAAACCCCAGATATTTCTGTTCATGGGAATAAATTATGAATTGATTTAAACTTTTACCTGTAATTAAAAAATAATTAAACATTTTCTTCCACTTAAATGGATTTATATTTGGGCTTTTTGTTCCTTTATTTATATATACAGGACAGGGGATAGAGTCAGAGAGAGGAATGACATGTGGGGAAAGGACCCTCTGTTGGATTTGAACCTGGGCCTGCTTGGAGGACTACAGCCTCTGTACATGGGGCGTGCAAACTAACCACTAGGCCAGCTAACTGGTTCCCAATCAGAAGAGTTTTCTTACTGCAGACTCTAAAACTCACACAGACACAATCAGATGATTAAATGAAATGATTTGAATGTTGTGTGTTTAATGAAGGACTTCTGACAAACACTCGAGTGACAAGAGTTGAATTAAAGAGTTGAGTTAAAAAGTTGAGTTAAAGAGTTGAATTAAAGAGTTGAGTTAAAGAAAAGGAAAGGGGAGGACAGGAGGTTAGAAAAGGTAAACTTCATCAAAAAGTTTCATTCAGTAAGAATTCTGTCCGTTTGTTCTCTGTGGCATCAATCAATGTTTTCTTAATTTCTTTATTTATAAAAATGCAAGATTCAAAACTTTATTGTCCATCACATAGTGACAGAGAACGACCTTCAGTTGAAGCTCAGTAACATGAAAACATTCACACAATAAGACTCACTCAAAGTTCCATAAATAGGTCAAAACACGAGCATGTGGTGTTTATCTCGCCGTGTTTAAAACGTGTTACAGAGAGAATAAAAGAGTTTCTGAACGTCTTCTTTTCAGCTGATGGTCGTCTGAAACGTCTGCCTGAGGGGAAGGGGATGTGAAGGGTCCTCAGTGATGCAGACTGCTCAGTGTCTCCATCAGCACCAGCATGAGGCTTTTCATCCTGCAGGGTGAAACACACACAGTCATACTCACTGATACACAACAAACAAACAAACAAACAAACAAACAAACAAACAACAAGAAGAGCTCCTCTAGTAGGATTAAGGTTTATCCAGAAGATGTAAAAAATGGCCGCCCCTCTCACAGACATTCTGCAAAATAAAACACAACATTATTCTCACATGTCAGACTTTATCTTCCTTCTACATATTCACATATATTTATACATGTTGATGCACATAAATCATCGTCTGAATGACCTTTAGTACATCTCTAACCGTCCTGTGTTTACTGACATTCACTCCAAGAAAAGGGAACTTTAATATATTTAAATAAACTCTGAAGCAGGAGGGAAAACCAGAGCCGAGGTCTCGATGATCTTCCTTCCTCTCAGGTCGGTTTGCAGCACACAGCCTCGTCTCTCTCCATTAAAGCGAGAGCTGCTTTCAGCCAATCAGGAGCCAGTGTTTGGAGGACATTGTTATTCACAGTACAGAGTTTTTTTTCTCTTTCTGTTGACAGGCAGGAAGGTTGGTGAGGTGTCTCTGTGTGCTGTTCTGTTCCCTCAGCGGCCAATAGGAGGGAGCCTTGTACCTCAGAGAGAGGCTCAGGTGACCGTCCTCTCTCTCTCTCTCTCTCTCTCTCTCTCTCTCTCTCACACACACACACACACACACCAGAAGTAGTGATGGATCTGAGAGCAGAAAATGTTTCATTGCAGGTTTGGATCTCCGCCTGCAGAGAAACAGATCACAGCTGTTATGGTTGAACAAATAATCCATTTCATTTGCAGAACAAAATCTCCAAACTGAACTTTCTTTTGACAAAATCTGCATTTTTCTGTCCACATTGATTTTTAGAAACCCGGTTCATGTTGTGAAAACCTGAAGATGAGCTTCAAAAGCTCTAGATGAATGTTAAGTATGTGGATCTGCAGTTCCTCCAGTGTCCACTAGAGTCTGTCTCCTGCAGTGAGTCAGTCGTCATAGAGCTCTATGTTAAAATGTCCAACTTTACAGCTGCAGTTCCTCCAGTGTCCACTAGAGTCTGTCAGACTATTTTAAGATGCTAAAGTACAAAGACGGGATCCGATGAGACTTCTCGCTACGTGTCACTTGAGTTCACAAACTGACATTTCTTTATCCTGAGTTTCAAACATGCTCTCCGTCTCAGTCCAGTAGCTCGCTGTGTGTCCCTTTGATGGATCAGATGTTGTTTTTCTCTCTTCTGTGCGACATGAAAATGTTTTCTGTGTGCTCTGAATACCGTTGGTTAGAGAAACGCTCTGACCTCTGCTTGAGGTCATGTGAATACAGTTTGTCAGGCCTTCATTTGAGCGATGAAGCGTTCCTCGTTCATCTGATCAAACACTCAAACTGGCTTTTTTTTTCACCGCTGTGTTCATATTTGAGGAACAATGCACATGCTGCGTTCCTGTTCTGTGCAGCATGTGTGTGACATGTGCAGCGTGCTATAATGTTTGAGAGCTTACAGAAAAATCTGTGTGTTGTCCCGACGTACACCCCGAGCCGAACGTGTCAGAAAAAGAGTTTGTGCAACATCTGCTCCCGACTGGAGGACTTCTCTTGTGGTTTTGGCTCATGCTCAGTGATGCTGCAGAGCTGCAGTAGCAAAGAGGAGTTGAACCCTCCTGATATGTGTCACAGCGCTGTGTGTTCTTACCCGCCTGTTTAAAGGTTTGTCTCTGGAGAAGCGCCAGGTGTTCTGATCCTATACATCATGTTTACACACACTGGAGCTGATCTGTTAGCAGTTAAACACCATGTTTAGGGGAGGATTTTATTAAGTTTATGTCCATGTTGTTGGCTTCCTGCAGCATTATTCCATCCTGAAATAAACTCTGAAACATGCAGGATGTACTTAGCTCAGTGGTCAGTGTGGTTCTGTAAGACTCAGGGGAAACTGCTTGCTTCTTGTTTTTTTTTTCTTCAGTTGATGGTTTCACATTTTATTTCTATTTTGTCACGTTTAGGGACTTTACTCGTCCAGTCGACATGTTTGTTTGTTGTTTTGGACTTGGAGAAGGCCTCTGACCCCGGTCCCCAGGAGAGGGAACCATCATGAGCCGTCTGTCCTTGTACGACCAAAAATGAAGCTGAAAGTCAAAGACGCGCCCGTTAGGATTTGGCATCGCCATGGGCCGTCCCTCGTTTCAAGGGCTCTGAATGATCCGCCTGTGGGATGAAAAGGGTTCTGATCACATCTTTACATTTCGCCTGTGATATGGGTGTGCCGACTTCCATCAGGATCCTAGGAAGTTTGAAGTGGTGAGGCAGCATCTCCAGTCTGAGGCTTTGTGCTGAGCTGCTGCGTGGAAGAAGGAGAGGGGATTGAGAAAGTTTTTCTTGTTTCGGGGCACTCTGTGAAACTTTCTGTGCCATTGACTTTGATGATCCAGACTTCACCTGAGGTGGATTCCCTGAAGCATTCCTGTTTTATTTTTACAATAACATCAGCTATTTCACAGCCGTATGCTAACACCTTGCCTCTAACTGCTCGGGCTGTGTTTTGTGCGTTTGTACCGTCCTTACATGAAACACATGTCATGGAGGAGAAGAAGGAAGAACTTCCCATAGACACCTCTGGGCACATATTTCTGTCAAATCAATAAACATCTTCATTTGTGAGCGTGCATACCGATGAGATGTGCATGTTGGTTTTGATTTATGGCTCAGCAGCTCGACGAGAAGAAATGTAACGCCTGTCATGGTTTGCTGCCAAAACCCTGCTGTCCCAAAAGATCACTAGGTTTGATCAAATGTTCAAAAGAACACTTTTGAATCTGTCAAACATATGGCTGAATCTGCTTTATCGAGTCCGCCCTGCAGGGAGCGACTCGCTGCGCCGCACAGATGCTCCTGATTCTACTGCTCGGGTTGTTAAAGTTCACACTTCTAGCAACCTGTTTTTCCTCTTTACACCGAGTTAATGGTTTTCATCATCGACCAGAATGTTCTCCCTCAACACCAAACTTTCCCCCCAAAAATAGAGCTTTCACGCCTGCAGAAAACGTCCAGAAGTTTATCAGTCTTTGTGTGAACACAAACATCTGAATGTTTCTCTCTTCAGCCGGAGTTTCTCCTCCAGCCTCCTCGTATTTATTCTGCAGAAAGTCAGAGTGAGCTGATGTGAGAACGCAGCAGGATATAATCAGGAGAATTCACCTGGAGCCAGTGGGAGGGGGTGGTGACCTTTATTCCCTGTGATCGCTGCACGACCATAGACTGTCTGCACGCCACCTCTACCATCTCTGTGCTCTAATCAACCTGCTGCTGCATGTTTCCTGTTCTCCAGTATGTTCTTCTCCAATCTTTAGTTCACATTGAGATTCTCTTCAACTATACGTAGCATTGATACAAAGACACATATTCTCATTATAACGTCGTGAAGAGGACTCTGTTGTTGCCCGTCTTACCTCAGGAGGCCCCGCCCCCCCTCCTGTCTGCTGTGAGGTGCATGTGTGAACAGATCAGGAGGAAATCTGGAGTGGTCCTCCTGAATTATCTCGATATTTTCAGGAGTGCAGATGTGAAAATGTCTTCAGGAACAAACCTCTGAATGTTGTCTCAGTGAGTGTTGACGGTCTTTGTAAAACCCGGTCTCAAACAGGACCGTGAAGGTACTTTCTAAATGCTAGATTGCAGCGGATGCTAACATGCGATCATAATTCACTGAGGCCTTTTTTTAACGACAGACGTTACTGTGATCAACTGTTCAGTAAGGAGACGAGACGAGATGTCTGATGATGTCTCGGTAATGTCATCAGTCAGGTTTCATGAATCTGCAGGCGGAGATACTAACCGTGCAGCGTTTACTCCTGACCTCGTCTCCGAGCTTCCTGCAGCTGTTCATGTTCTCGTGTGTTTCAGCTGACTCTGCAGCACGTCTCGCTGCTGCACAGATGTGGTGCGCTGTCGGCTCAATAAATCTGTGTCTTTGTGTTTAAGAGTCAGTGAAAGCAGCTGCTGCTGCGCCGAACAACAGAACTCATTATCAAGCAGAAATGTACCACTATCACGTCTCTGCATTTTACAGCATGTTGGAAGTCATTATATTATATCCATACAGCTGTAGCACAAGGCTCAGAGTTATTCTAAAGTTTGATCAATGCTCTGCACCCTCTGAGTTCTCGGGCTGGTTTGTGTCTCTGTTCTCCTGCTGTGAGCTCACGTTCAGACTCCTGACGGTCAGAGGACAGACAAGGTTACAGAAGTCAACACTCACTCAGGGAGGGGAGTGGTTACCTTTGAAATTCAATTCCTGGTTCTCTTTTTATGTGTAGTGTAACTATCAGGATACATAATGTGAGATCTTCATCCTGCAGAGACTGTTTAAAAAAAAAAGGAAAAAAAACATGACAGCAACGAACGGCATTTCTGAGGCCTCGAGTTTTGCATTTGGCCGTTGCTATGTTGGTTTCCTGCAGCCATTGGTAACCCCCCAATGATGAGAAAAGTCCATCCTCTCCGTCTTCTGCCTGCTCCACTTTTCAGAAAATGTGTGCTCAAACAGGCCGTTTGGAGATTTTCCCTTGATGACATCACAAAGGGCAGTAGCCCCTCCCCCAGGTGGGTGACACTCCCCCAGCTAGGTGTTTGTTCTGCCCTCTGAGTCTGCCTTCTCATCGTAAACAATAGGACATGGAGCGAGAAAGACCGAGTACACCCGAGCCCTTCCAGAAAGGGGGCGTGGTCAGACACAGCTCATTTACATATTTAAAGGTACAGACACAGAAACAGCCTGTTCTGAGCAGGGCTGAAATAGAGGGGTTTATAGACATGATCAAATACAGGATCAGAGTGGATTTAGAACAAGAAACTTCACACACATGTTTTGAGGAGCTCTGAGACTTATTTACAGCCTCTAGTGGACACTGGAGGAACTGCAGCTGTAAAGTTGGACATTTTAACATGGGGCTCTATGGAGACTGACTCACTGCAGGAGACAGACTCTAGTGGACACTGGAGGAACTGTAGATTTTGACCCTTATCTTTGTTTCTCATTCCTGGAAGTTGTCATTTTGGGGTTAATGTCCTTTAAAAAGTTCTCTGATAGTGAATCAGTGGACCCTGAATGTGTCTCTGCTCTGCCTCATGTGAATGTTTAGTGTTAATCTGTCTCTCATTATCCCCTTTAATTCAAGTCACGAGTCCCCCTTTAAAACATCAGCGTCTGTCTTTCATTGTGTCGCTCATGATCTTCTAATTGAACAACATCATCACTGCTTCATTAGAGAGATTATTTATAGTTTCCAGTTAGATTAAATCTCTCTTCTCTTAATCTGCATGTTGAACTGATTAGGCCAACATGTGTCAGAGGTTTATTTAATTAAACTAAACTTTTCCTTCTCAGAAACTCCGGATGTAAAATCTGAATCAATAAATATAATTGCTTCAAGGTTATTTCATGTTAATATTTCTATATTTATGATCCTTCTTTGTCAACCTTAGTCCTGTTTATGATACTTCAAGAAGTCTCAATAAGTCATAAACCTTCCCACTCCTGATTGTCTGCAGACATTCAGCAGCAGTTTGAGTTCAAACACAGAAAATAAAGTCAGCACAATATCAGTTAAAATTTAAAGGAAATTAAAAAGATATAAACCGAACAGAACTGATTCCTGTAGACAAACTGCTTTAAATATAACACAATGCATGATTCTTATTGTCTGCTGCAGAGAAGGTAGGATTCCTTACATGTGACGGTGTAATGATAAATTTCCTGCATGTCGCAGTGGCTCCACCCTACCTGGCGTCTGAGTGTCTCCGTCCTCCCTCTGTCCTCTTTCTCATCATCTGGCCGCTGGATTAACAATCAGCGCAGATTATAGCCGTAATAAGCTCCAAAACACCGGTTCAAGGGTCCGCTGCTGCTCTGCGCACCAGCCTGTGCACTTAAAGGATCCGCTTCTCATTGATACTGCTCTGCTATTACTGCTCTATGAAGCTCGATTAATCCTCCCTGTGGACTCTCTTCATACCTGCTCATTATTCAAAGTCTGGATCATAAAAAAAAAACAGAGAATGTTTTAATTCATCTGAGGAAATACAAAAAAACTAGAAAACCTAAAAGCCACAAATATAAAACCTATAAATAAGTATATAACTCATAACATCCCTAAAATAAATCACATTTACTCTTCATATAATGAAGATACATATTTAAGAAAGTAGTCTGATAATTTATGTAGACCAAGACTTTAACCGAACATCATCCATTCAATTTAAAAAATAAAAAAGGACTAAGACTGTTGAAAACCAGAATGTTCCTTTCTCTGATTGGAAAATAAATCTGCACTAAAAGTGTAAAATAATATAATTTTAATGATTAACTCAGGAGTTAACTCCTCGTGCGCCGCCTCGGCTGATTTGGAGCCATTAGGCGCGTAATGATTGACTTCCAAACATCAAACATCAAACGCAGGGGAACAATGAGGCTGAGCTGCTGTCTCTGCCTGCGCGTCTCTAATTCTCCATAACAAAAGTACAAAGGCCGAGAGCAGACCAAAGGCTTCATCCCGTAACACCTTTAACACCTCTCCGAGGCCGCGGCGCCGCGCCGGGCCGACGCGCACACCGAGGCCCGTCTGCAGCGGCGGGGAGAGGGGAGAGGGGAGAGGGGAGAGGAGCAGCCCCGGGGACACAGACAGTACGGAGGAGGAGGAGAGAGGGGAAGGAGGGGGAGGGGGGTGTTGGGACAAAAACACCTCATCTTCCTCCTGACTGTCTGAGCAGACCGGGGTGAACTCTGTGTGTTTGTGGAGTTTTAGTCGCGCTGCTGCAGCATCTTCAGCGGCCCTGCAGCCTGCAGAGGGGGGGACACTCCATCCGAAGAACAGCCGAGAACAAGCAGCAACAAAGAGGATTTAAAGTTTTTACTTCTGCCAACAGCCTGATGTGTAAGTAAATGTCAAAACTACTTTAATGGTGCTAACTTTAAGAATGAGACTCAGAGATTCACCTTTCCACCGAAGCTGCGGACGACATTTCTAACACACACTCATCTACACAAAATATTGATTTAAAAAATGACGTAATTATTCAATTTAACGACCTCAGCACTGTGAATGTTCACGTGATTCTCCTGTTCAGTGTGTTATCATTGACCTGCCTCACACACTGATGTGTTCGTCACGAAATATTAACTGCAGACACTTCGACAGTCAATAGATTTTAATTTAGACAAAAACGGAACTTTATAAATGTAATGAAGGTCACAACAGAGAAGAGCAACTTCATCACACGAGGAAACATCCCACACGTTTTAAAAGCTCTACATGAAGAATGGCTGTTTGTGTCTGATTCAAAGTCAAGAAAAGTTCGTGCCATGTCTCCAGTCCTCAAAAGTTTTTTGTTTCAGGTCCGTTTTTTGGCGACCTTTTATAAATATCTGATTAAATTTATTTGAAAATCTTTGAAATACATTTTTTTTTTCACAAACATGACATGAACAGAAATATCCGACATGTCCTGAGTTTATAATCAGAGAAATCCATTCTCATAGGCCTCTGTTGTAAGGAGAAATATTTTATTATTATTATTTAAAATGTATAATTAGTTTTACCATCTTCTCAGCAGTCTGACCTTTCATCTAGTAAAGTTTGATTATTTATCATCTAATTATATTTTAAGTGATTAATCTGTATTTCAGCTCATTAACTCTGTTTTATGCACGAGCTGTCACTGACTGGGACACAAACGTTTCTGATTGGTTGATTAGAGCATACAGTCAACATTACACACTTTAACTTCTTATTTGTGTTTTCTAATTATTCATAAAAGTTAGTCTGGCGCAGTTTTCGCGCCATGCACTCTCTGACGGTTCAAACCGACCTCAGGTCTTCAAAGTGTCCCAGGTGTCCTCTGAGCTCGTGCCTCTGTTTGCGTCATTTCAGTAGCGGAGGGCAGACAGACGCCGGTGGCGGGAACCACCATCGTGCACGCTCCGGAGCCGTGCACGCGCAGCGCCGTGCTCGAGCGGCGGCACCGGACCGCCTTCACGCGCGAGCAGCTGACCCGGCTCGAGCAGGAGTACGGCAAGGAGAGCTACGTGTCCCGGCCCCGGCGCTGCGAGCTGGCCACCGCGCTCAACCTACCGGAGACAACCATCAAGGTACGGTGGTCAAACCTGTGGTCGGGGGGGGGGGGGGGGTTAATATCAAGGGTCACATCATGTCTCTTTATTAAAGTGACCTCTGATGACTTCAGGAGTGACCTCTTGGATCAGATCCTGGTCTTATTATAAGAAGAAGATATATTTCACTGTCAGGATCACTTTTAAATCTACCTCTGACTTTTCACCTGAAGAAGAAGAAGAAGTCCTGCAAAGCTTCAAAAGGGAGGATCGACTTCAAGCTTCTTTAAGAAAACAACAGATCCTGAAATCATTCAGAGCTTTTTGAATTCATCTCACTGTTTCAACCAACCAGTGTCATTCAGGTTCAGGTGTAATTTCACCTGATAGGAAATTTAAAATATTATAAAGTTTCTTTTTTGTTGGTTTTACCACATGGTGTGTTCTGAGGGTTTTCATGCTTTTTGATCTCACAAACAGAAAAAAGAAACCGAGCAGGAGAGAGACGAGGGACTCACCTACACGTCAGCACCTCTGACTCTTCCCCCGTCTCCTCTGAACTCGGCCCGGTGCGGTAGATTGAGTAGTGACAGCTTTAGCGGTGTCTAACATTTGCCGCAGAGGCCCCGCTGGCGCAGTGCAGCGGCTTTAATACGCAGTAAACGCGCCCACCTTTCTGCCAGCTACAGCTCGCGCTTTTATGACGGAGCAGGAATGCGAGGAGAGGCCTCGTAAACGCCGCCACCTGACGTTTTAGAAGCTCAGCCTTCCGGGTGGATTCTCTGAACTGGTGAAAGAGTTTAGAGGAACGGGACAGGCCGACACACAAAGTAGTGCCGAGGAGTAATCCACATGTAATCCGGCCGCTAGTTTAACGACATGTGACGGTAGCTGCTGGTTCAGAAACTTTCAGGAGAGACTCGAGAACAAACGTCTGAAACTCTAAAAGAAGAAGAGCACTAAATAAATCTCCTTAATTTATGAAGGAACGGTTTAATAAAACATAATCCTCACTTCTTTATTAAACTATGAAAGGTTTGAGCTTTGTGAAAAGGTTAAAACAGGTTTCGGTCCCGGGTTTGTTACGGTGTGCAAACACTGCGAGTTCAGGCCGTTTCTGACCCGATTCTTTGAAGAGGCCAATCAGCCAATCAGCTGCTCCTGACCGGTCCATTCATTTCTGGACTGCTTAAATCTCACACATCGAGAGCTTTGAGCTGATTCCTCGACTTCAGGACTTTTGTTTTCTGATGGCGCCGTTTGGCACGTGTTTCTGACAGAAAATAGCGTTGGCTAGCTAAACAACTTCATTAACGATCATCAAGCTCCTCCCACATTTAACCCGTACAGTCCATACTTCAAATCAGCTGTTTAAGTCTTAACTCTAACCAACTGCTTCTCCTTTGTGTCTGTTCCCTTCCTTCCTTCCTTCCTTCCTTCCTTCCATCCATCCTTCCTTCCATCCTTCCTCCTTCCTTCCTTCCATCCTTCCTTCCTTCCTTCCATCTTTCCTTCCTTCCTTCTTACCATCCTTCTTTCCTTCCCTCTCTCTCTGCAGGTGTGGTTTCAGAACAGAAGGATGAAGGATAAACGCCAGAGACACTCCCTGCCGTGGCCCCACCCCCTCGTCGACCCCCTGGGGGCTCTCCTGATGAGCCGTTCCTCACCTTCCTCCGCCCTCCAGTACCCCTTCCTCCCACCCCACCTCCCCCATCTCCCCCTCCACCATCACTACCCGCTGGCTCTCTCCTCACCTGCGTCCTCAGCTCACGGTCGCTACAGCGCCCCCATGAGGACCCTGGATGCACTGCGTCTCTCTCAGTACCACCACAGAGCAGGGGGTCTGGCTCCGCCCCCTGCAGCCCCCTACCCTTCCAGCAGCCTCGTGCACCACCCTCCTTCGTGCCCCTGCCCGCTCTGCCTGCACTGGGGATCAGATCAGCTGCTCAAAGCCAGAGAGGGGGTGCTGGGACTGACCCAAGACCTCAGCCCTAAGACCAGAACCCAGCCTGCCGGTCTGGAGCGGAGGGAGGAGGTGGTGTAACAGCTGACAGGAACTACGTCACCTTAAATCAAGCCTGAGTCTCTCTCTGTGTTACGCTGCTGAGAGCAAACAGCAGACGACTGTGACATCATTCATCCTGCTGATGGAGCAAAGAGACAACAGAAACACACCAAGGAGGGAATCCACACGAGGATCCTGACACCGTCTCAAATCCAGATTCATCAGGGATTTCTTTAAAATGATCTACAAGTGCAAAAACACTTTTTTTAGTCCAGTTTTCTCATGTTACTCGACTCATTGTGGAGAGGCGTGGTCTCCTCTTCTCTCTGGCGGGGGGAGCACAGAGACGCTGTGTGCTCTCTTAATAACTCTTGTTTCAGTTGCAGTGAGAGTAACAGGGCTTCTTTCCCCCGGCTGGGTTTTAACTGTTTCCTTTTTAATGTGCAGCTCCTCGATGCAGTCTAAACTTCTTCTCCTAAAACAGAGAAGTCGCCCAAACGTTTCATATTTATTAACTTTAAACTAAAAATGTTTCCACTGTTTTTTTAAACAAAGTCTTTATAAGAAGTTTTTACTCTTTTCACTCCTGAAAACTTGAATTACTCACTGAAGTAAATCTGAAGACGATGAGACTGATGTGAGGGAAATAATTGTTTATTTAAATGTGATGTTTCTGTTCTTTTAAACACACAAACCAACCCGTGTAGAATATTATAATGTTCTGCTTTAAAGCCGTGTGCACGAGGAGCGATATCATCCACTGCAGCATGTTGAAGGTGTGCTCACAGCCTCGTATGAAACACGCCTCCATCTTTTATTCTGTCGCTCTTACGTCCACACTAACGTCTGTCAGTCCGCTCGTTACCTGAGCAGCTAGAAGAGCTTCTTTCCTGCACTTTACTGTAAAACAAACGCCTAATAAATACTTAGATTTCTCATTTTATACTACATGCGTCATGGTTAACTCTTTTACATTTGTACCACAGACTGTAAATATTAAAGTCTGAAGCCTCTGTTCCTGCAGGGGGCGTTGGAGTCCCATCGATGGCGGTCTCCATGCTGGAAATGCTGTCTCAGTCTAACTTTCAGTCAACCTAACGACAGGCTGAGAGCTGGAGCTGAGGCGGGTTTTAAACCTCCTGAGAAACCGTTACACCGCGCCCACCTGTCAATCAGGTCAGCTACACGCCTTATTGTGAATAACTCTTATCCTTCATCAAATCAAAACTGATGAGTCATCAAAACATTCACCCCCTGTACAGTGTGTGTCGATAGAGACATGAGCTAATCACACCTATTTGTTTTTTTGAACCAGGCTGTAAATATGTTAATCTCTGCTGTAAAAACAGGCTTTTTAGAATGGGTGTGTATGTGACTTCCTGTGCTTCTGCAGCCAGCCTCTAGTGGACACTCCAGGAACTGCAGGATTTTACACTTCCAACACTGGAGGTTACTGCTAAATGTGACTAAAAATACATTTTACTGAAGTGAAAGTAAAACACAACATGTTGTGGCAAAATTATTGTCTCTCTATTTTAAACCAGAAAATTCTAAAACTCAAACATAAACGTTTTTTATTTACCTGCTGGTTCATCAACTTTTCCTCTGGTTGAAAGTTGACGATCATTATTAAGTCTGCTTCCCTCCACTGACGGGAAGTGTTTTCATTTTCTGTAATGCACGCTAACTTCCTGTAATCTACAGTGAACGTCGATGTGATCCAGTTTCAGCAACGTGTCTTTAACTGTCACTTTTATAAATCCTCCATGTTCACTCAGTGGAATCAAACATCCGTTCATATGAAACACTCGTTTAATTGTTCTCCGAGGTCTGACGGAGATTTACAATCCAAACACAAACCGTCTGCTGCAGCAATAAACGGATTAAAAAATTAAACTGTGTGTGTGTGTGTGTGTGTGTGTGTCTCAGTGTGTCTCAGTGTGTGTGTGTGTGTGTGTGTCTGTGTGTCTGTGTGTGTGTGTGTGTGTGTCTCAGTGTATGTGTGTGTGTGTCTGTGTGTGTGTGTGTGTGTGTGTGTGTGTGTGTGTGTGTGTGTGTGTGTGTGTGTGTGTGTGTGTCTCAGTGTATGTGTGTGTGTGTGTGTGTGTGTCTGTGTGTAAACACAGGTGAGGTGTTGGACCGTGTGTTTGAGTGACTGTGTGTTTAATGTTTCGTTCTTGTTCTTGTTCTTGTTTCGTCTCTCACATCGCTCACGTCGTGGAGCGGCGCTCCTCTTGTGAATGATTCAGAGGCTGTAAAACGTTTTGGACAGAAAAGTCGATCAGTCTGTTGGCTGCAGATTCCCATAAAAGACTGGAGACATGAGCTGTGTGCACGCTGCTCTGGTGACGAGCCAACATCAAACCAGGGGCTAGGGACCGAGCTAACAGTCCAGGTAGCTGCTACCTGTTGCCCCAGGTGACCATTTGAGAGGGTGAAGCTATAGAAGCAAGGGGTTTGCAAGTTATCAAATACAAACAGTCTGTGACTGTGGTTATTTAACGAGCTGCTAATGAGCTGTTTAACCATCATGTTTACTGCAGAATGAGGTTCTATCTGTTGTGGTCTCTGACTAGTAATGTTTATTTATCAGACTGGAGAAGCTAAAGAGAGCTCAAGCAGTCTTCTCTTCAGAGAAATCCAACAACATCCTGACATCATGCACAAGCTGCCACAAATAAACCAAAACATGACAAACACTGAATATTCTAACAGTCCAGGTTTAGTTCTCACAGCCTCAGCTAGCTGCTAATTGTTGCTGACACTGGAGGAACTGCAGCTGTAAAGTTGGACATTTTAACATGGGGCTCTATGGGGACTGACTCACTGCAGGAGACAGACTCTAGTGGACACTGGAGGAACTACAGTCCTTAGTACTTCTAAGTTAGCTTCATTTTTAAGTCAAAGTCTTTTGTAAGCATGCAAACATGCTGTTGTAGTTTATATAAGTTATAAGTTTCTTTATAGCAGAGTGTTTGATATGAAACTCCATTTTTAAATGTAATAATATGTTTAAAGACTATTCCTTAGGGTTCATGCCTGCAGATTTAACGACGGCTACTTTGAAACAAAGCAACGGCAACAAGAAGAAGCTCCTTTCCACTTTGCTCTAAAAGCAACATATACATTCTTCTCACTGTGTTTCTGTTCCCCTCTGCTGCAGTGGATTGATGTGCAGGTCTTTACATTATTTTATAGTTATAACAACTCAGCCTCCACAGCATGAGAACACTGATTCACATTTCAGAGATGGAGTTTAAAGTTTTTATGGCGGCAGACGTCGGAGTATGAATAAATAATATATGAATAGTAAAAGTGTGTGTTCATTGTGCGGACTTTTACAAGTCAACAGTTACGCTTCATGGACTAATCAATAAGAGCTTTACAGAATCAAAACAAAGCTGTAACTGAAGCAAATCATCTCCTCACAGCTTTGTGTGTGTGTGTGTGGGGGGGGGGGGGGGGGGGGTGAGGTTGGATCCTTCAGCAGGTTTAGTCAGTACTCTGATGATGATGTGAGAACAGTTCAGAGAAAGTGGCTAACAGAAGTGCCATGGTGTGTGCAGCTTTTACCACGAGTTACTGTCTCGTCCATTGAGGGTGAAATCCATCTGGTCGTTCAAATGATTAAAAATACATTTAACGTCTACTAAAATGCTTTGAAGCTGCCATAAAAGGTCTGCTTTGAAAATATACGGGGAAGAAAGTGCAGATAGTTGTGCTGCAATCCAGCAGCAGGGATCCCCTTTAGGTTGGATATCAAAATGTCCCTTTTAACAGTAGAAATAAACAGGAACAGCCTGGGGGTAAAACTGGTCTGTCTTTACCAGCACACACTGCACAGGGAATGAATTCTGATTCTGATACAGGGATTTGAAGGTTCAGAGTTGTTCATAATTAGGGGCGTGGCTGACCTGATGGGTGCATTGTAGCTGTTTGCCCCGAGGTTAAAGATCGACCTCCAAGCCTGTGAGTAGGTCGACTAAAAGAGTAGACTCAGCATTCCCAACATGGCGTCCACCATCGTTATCGTGATTCAGAAACCAATGGGTGACGTCACTGAGACAACGTCCATGTTTTATACAAGCTATATGTGTGTACGTGTAGCCCCCG
Source organism: Labrus mixtus (assembly GCF_963584025.1). NCBI lineage: Eukaryota > Metazoa > Chordata > Actinopteri > Labriformes > Labridae > Labrus > Labrus mixtus. Next base: position 9,873,887 of record NC_083631.1, read on the forward strand.
CTGTGCCGTGCTTCCACAACGCCAAAACTCAATGTGAATTCTCAGACTGGGACGCCAAAATTACGCCGTCGCAGAATCAATATGAACTTACACAAAGACGTGATGACGGCTGAGCTTCGATAAAGCAGTCTGTAAAGGGCTTCCCACTTCAGTGTGAGATGAAACAGCAGCACTGTCTTGGTCTCCCTCCTGACTCCAGGCCAGCAGGTGTGCCTTTAAAGCTCTCAGACTCTGCACCGAGTTCAAACTCACCTGGACAGGTGTTCACCGGGACAGACACACAGCTCTGCACAGGCTGAGTGTAATAATGTAGGACAATAAACAGATGGGTTGATTACAGGTGAGTGTGTCTGAAACGCAGCTTTAAAGACGGGGACGCACAGAGGATAGTGCTCAGATAATGATGTGGTTTAATAAGTACAGGAGGGAGGCAGACTGGGCTGTCTGAACGTGGACAGGTAAGGAGGGAATGAGGGGCTTTGGTGTGACATAATTTACCGTCTGCTAGCTGCATTGGAGATCCTCAGCTGTGTGAACAGGTTTGTGTCTGTCTCAAGTCAAGGTTTCTCTCTGATTCTAAATGTTGTTAGACTCTACTGAACATTTGCTTATGCAAGTGTGCAACTTCACAGAGCCTCTGAAGTTTGGATTTAAACAAGGAGAAGAAAACATGCACATGAAGACAAACACACCAAAAGTGAATGACTCGTTATGCACCAACCTGTCAAAGTATTTGCTGCTGTTTCCCTTTAAAGCTACAGAACATTAGAATCAGAATCAGAAATACTTTATTAATCCCAGGGGGAAATTTGTTTGCTACAGTTGCTCATAACACCAAAAATCAGTAGGAAGTACAGAAAAGTTCACAATATAAAATAAAATAAAAATAGTATTAACAATATAATAAGCATAAGTACCAAGTGAAATCAATAATAAAGTAGTATAAGTAATAAGCTATGTTCAAGCGCAGGTAATTGAAAATATAAACAATATTTACAAATATGAATATACCCTGATGGATTAGCAGCGTAGATATTGCACGGTTCATGTATAGATAGCACTTTTGATGTATAAATATTGTCCAGTTTTCAACAGATTGCACAGTTTTAGTAGAGAAAGTATTAGCATAAAAAAAGAAAGCACAACATCTTCTACATGGACTGAACACAGCACGGTTCACTATTGAACTACTGATCATTTAGTCGTTGTGGCGCTAACAGTCAGCGGTGTAACATTCAACCTTGTGCTTGTTCAGCGGTGACGGGTGTTTAGTGTTGCATAAATTAGCAGAGTAAATAATTTTCAGTCGCAGTTTAATGAGCCTGTTGTGAAGCTAAAGCAGCTTTAACAGGTGACAGAGGAGAAGCAGACATGCAGGTTACTGATCCACATCGGTCAGAAGGCAAAGAAGTGCTGACCAACAAAAACTGACAGATGTTGGAAGGTTAGCGGCCGTAGTTAATGAGTCCTGGAGCAACACGTTACACATGTACAGTACGTCCAGCTGGCTGTGCATGACTTGTATGACCGTCTGTAGCTGAAAATAAAAGGCTGGCATGGATAGATCACGACAAACATGATAAGTGATGATGTAGCATCCTGAGCATGAAGCCAACACTGGAGTGCCAAGAACTGTAATTCCTCCAGTGTCCACTTGAGACTTTCTCCAAAGCTGTTTTCACACATGCAATCTGGAAAATGTCAGGAGGACTGCCCATGAAATCCTCCTGATCTGCTGTTCACACATGCACCTCACAGTAGGAGACTATCCAGGAGGGGGGGGGGGGGGGGGGGGGGGGGGGGGGGGGCGGGGTCTCCTGAAGTAGGACATGACGTCAAAAAGAACGAAGCAACAGAGTCCGCTATAATGAGAATATTAAGAGTGGACTAAAGAGGGGAGAAGAACATACTGGAGAACAGGAAACATGCAGCAGCAGGTTGATTAGAGCACAGAGATGGTAGAGGTAGCGTGCAGACAGTCTATGGTTGTGCAGCGATCACAGGGAATAATCGTCACCACCCCCTCCCACTGGCTCCAGGTGAATTCTCCTGATTATATCCTGCTGCGTTCTCACATCAGCTCACTCTGATTTTCTGCAGAATAAATACGAGGAGGCTGGAGGAGAAACTCCGGCTGAAGAGAGAAACATTCAGATGTTTGTGTGATCACATGACGCTCAGAGTGGAAACCTCTGGAGTTTTGGCAGCCCTCTTTGCTGTGTGGTTAATCGTATACAACTAATTTCCCAAATGACTGTGTCCAGGGAGCGTTGCAAACTTGTATTTAGCACGCTTTATGGAGCAAGTGCTGTGTGGTCAACACTCAATTACACACCATCTCTAACCGTTTAACTGTGGCCAGCAGCAACGAGAGGAAATGTGTGGTTGAGTTCACAAGAGAGAAAGTGAGTCTGTTGTGTTTGTGTCGAGGAGGCTCTTAAACTCCAAAACAAACCGCTCCTCTCACACACTCACAGTCTGCAGGTTCCATCGTATCTGTACTGCCACCTGTGGTTAACTAGTGTGTACTGCATCACATATGCCACACAGTGAGAGGGTGAACCACAACCCCAGTGTGAGAGATACACTGTGTGTCTGAATAATACTCTGAGCTGTACATGACTGCTTTCAGACTGGAATCTGTCTTTAGACCCCGACTACAATTAAACTAATGATGAAGCCCCCCCCCCCCCAAACACACACACACACACACAACTCCTATGAGAGGCAGCTTCCTCGTAAACTGAGCTGGAGAGAACTCAATACCAAACCAAGCAGCCTATTTCATTCACAAGGTTCTTATTGGTTCTGTGTGTGTGTGTGTGTGTGTGTGTGTGTGTGTGTGTGTGTGTCTGTTTGTGTGTGTTCTGTTCTTCTCTTCACTGTGGTAGGGTAGTAAAAGTAGGTGTGCACCGCACAAAGCAGTAGAGAGATTGCTTGTAAAACTCCCTCACAGCCACCGCACACACACACACACACACACACACACACACACACACACACACACACAGGAGCTGTGTAATAAACACCACATGAGCATACACACTCATGTACACAAACACACACACGCACACACGCACACACACACACACACACACACACACACACACACACACACATACTCACACTCATGCATCAAACCCCCACAAAAAATGATGCCAAGTGACAAAACATGCAGTTCCTCCAGTGTCCACTAGAGTCTGTCTCCTGCAGTGAGTCAGTCCTCATAGAGCCCCATGTTAAAATGTCCAACTTTACAGCTGCAGTTCCTCCAGTGTTAGCAACAATTAGCAGCTAGCTGAGGCTGTGAGAACTAAACCTGGACTGTTAGAATATTCAGTGTTTGTCATGTTTTGGTTTATTTGTGGCAGCTTGTGCATGATGTCAGGATGTTGTTGGATTTCTCTGAAGAGAAGACTGCTTGAGCTCTCTTTAGCTTCTCCAGTCTGATAAATAAACATTACTAGTCAGAGACCACAACAGATAGAACCTCATTCTGCAGTAAACATGATGGTTAAACAGCTCATTAGCAGCTTGTTAATTAGCCACGGTCACAGACTGTATTTGATCAGTGTTTGCAAACCCCTTGCTCCTCTCTTTAATATATGATCACCTGGGGCTCCAGAAACAAGCATGGCGACCTAAATGCCGACCTCAATGCTTCAAATAGACGATGAACAAACCAACCGATGGGTGATGTCACAGAAGTTGCGTCCATTATTAATTCTGTCTATGAGAAATACCTGACGCTCACCCATTACAACCTGGGATACGCTCCAACACACGTCACCATAAACGGGAGAAGCAGTTTAGAGAATTGATGGATGGATGTGAAGGAGAGAGGGATATAAAGCCATGTATCCATTATGCTCTCAAACACACACGCACACACACACACACACACACACACACACACACACACACACACACACACACACACACACATACACACACTTCCATCATTATTAATTGCAGTGTGAATGCAGCTATCCATCTTCCTGAGCTCAGGCCAGACCTGCATCGTGAATATGTTCAAATATGTGTGTGTGTGTGTGTGTGTGTGTGTTAACCAGGCTCATCTGTCTATTGATCCCACTGAGGTTAGTCATTATTACATGGCTATTGTGGAGGCGAATACTGAAGAGGTCTGTGTGTGTGTGTGTGTGTGTGTGTGTGTGTTTTAATGCATGTGTAGCTGTGTGTGTACATGTCTGCCTCCCCTCTCCCTGACAATAAATCCAGAGGCCACATTGGCACTCAGCACTAATGAAGATGGCAGTCTCTCTCAGAATGCATACGTGTGTGTGTGTGGGTGTGTGTGTGCGTGCGTGCGTGCGTGTGTGTGTGTGTGTGTTGCCTGGACATGCCAGGATGGTAAAGAGAGAGTTCGATTTGTCTGCTTCAGTAAACATTAGCTCCTGTCATGTCATTAGTTATTGTGCTGTTTGAGACAAAAATAGTTTTTATACAACTGAAACATTTAACCAGTTGGAGAAGAGGGTTGCCATGGACACCACTTTTAAACTAAAATTAGATTTTTGTAAAAATCAAAGGATATCGATACCGGCCAAAAAAAGTAATCAAAAGTCTAATAAATTTGTTTGTTTGTTTCTTTATTGTGTTTTTTTATTATCAAAAATGTGCAAACAAACTGCACCCTGCAGTCTCCCCATCCAAAGTCAACGATGTAAGGCCTTGTCTTCTAGCGCCCTCTGCTGCTACGGAGTGTAAGTGCATGAGCTCGCCTCTCTCTCTCTCTCTCTCTCTCTCTCTCTCTGGGTCTCTATAGAGGAATCTATAATTCTTTTACAAGTTATAATGAATATTTATGAGCAGGGCCTTCGTCTGGGATCAGCCAATCAGCGGACAGCTCGACGACCATAAATCAGCTGACAGCTTGCCTCCTCTGTTCAGCGGTGGTAGTAAACGGCTCTGAATAATTTGTATTTTAAAATTTCGCTGACGTTTTCATCCCGAGGAAGCGAAAACGGGTGCACTGGAGTAAACTGCAGAAACTAATATTCGGAGAACAAAGGGGAGCAGGAGAAGGTGAAGGGGTCACTGTGCCATTGGCTGTAAGGAAGGATGAATGAAAGAATAGAAAGTATGGAGGTCAAGACAGTAGAAGATAAAATCAAAGTTGTACGATACAATAAAATATAAAAATAGGTCTACGATGGTGCTTTGAGACCAACATGGACTAGAGTGCAGATGTGTAGCGTTCAGGGTGGTGGGTTAGGGTGAATTTTTTCAAAGCACCTGTGAGAAACTTTCACTTTTTGTGCTTTCACACCTGCAGAAAACTCCTGAAAAACTCCTGATATTCTCACTCTGAGCGTCATGTGTGAACACAAACATCTGAATGTTTCTCTCTTCACCTGGAGTTTCTCCTCCAGCCTCCTCGTATTTATTCTGCAGAAAGTCAGAGTGAGCTGATGTGAGAACGCAGCAGGATATAATCAGGAGAATTCACCTGGAGCCAGTGGGAGGGGGTGGTGACCTTTATTCCCTGTGATCGCTGCACGACCATAGACTGTCTGCACGCCACCTCTACCATCTCTGTGCTCTAATCAACCTGCTGCTGCATGTTTCCTGTTCTCCAGTATGTTCTTCTCCCCTCTGTAGTTCACATTGAGATTCTCTTCAACTACACGTAGCATTGATAGAAAGACTTAAATATTCTCATTATAGCGTCGTGTAGAGGACTCTGCTGCTTCATCCACCACCTCCAGGTCGTCTTACCTCAGGAGACCCCGCCCCCTTGTTCGACAGGTAAAGTCTCCCGCTGTGAGGTGCATGTGTGAACAACCAGATCAGGAGGATCCAGGAGCAGTCCTCCTGAAATTCTCTACAAATGTTCAGGAGTGCAGTTGTGAAAACATTTCAGGAAAGCTGCAGACGAGGAGTCACAGCGGCGTGAATATCCCGCCATGAACTGTTAATATGTGAGCAACAACACATTTCTCCAAACTGGTTTTGATTGATCCTTCTGTTTGGACGTTTTTTTTTAATTTCACTTCCTACAAAATATTTAAACAAATGCACAACAAAACTTTACCTTTACCTAACTCTCCTTGCTTGCTGTCTGCAGTGTGAGGACCACAGTGGGGGACAAACTGGAATAATAAGAAGGCGGGACGTCCTGTAAACGGACCAGTAACAACATAGGACACTGGATATACTCTGAAAGGTCGTTCCTCGTAAACTCGTAATTCCCGGCAACACTGACCAATCAGATTAATGAAGGTTCCTGTAGTCCCGCCCTCGTAAACCTCTTAGCCAATGGAAAGTAAGGAGTTCAATGAAACCTTTTCTGGTAGGCTAGATCGGCGGTAGTGACATGAAAGGCGGCGCTAGTTAGTCGTGTCTGACCAATGAGCGTTGAGGACGTAGGCGCTGAGCTTATAAATGACAAGGTGACAGTCCACCTCCTCCTACACTCACTGACTGCCGCTGTGCGAGAGACCAGCTAATCCCGGACCCTCCGAAAGCCTAAATAACCGGTAAAATATGATTTTGAAAACCTCTCTATATATGTGTGATAACGTTAGTGTGTGTTTCAAATAAGTGTGTGTGTGTTACCTGAAGATTACCTCGTGAGTTAGCTGTACATGCTATTACAGCTAGCTGTCATTGCTAACATTAGTTAGCTAAGAAGCTAGGTCGGCCATTCAATGACTTGGGTCCTTGTAATGACTAATGCGCCTCCCGGGTTGTGTTCTCGTGGGTTACCTGTGTGACAGGTGATCATGCAGCAGTAACCTGATCAGTGAACCGACCCTGTGGTTGTTGTACAGCCGGGTTTTATCCTCGGCTCAGTCAGCGGGCACAGCGCGGCCGAGCTGCTCACACACACAAGAAAGTAAAATGTCTGACAGTCCGGGGCCTAGCGAGGTCTGACTCCGTCCCCGCTACAAGGACACACCTGTCAGACACCTGGGAGGTCACATGGACCCGTGCTGCTTCACTGCAGCAGGTGTATCTCTGCAGGCGGTGCTCTGTGCATGCTCTCCCCGTGTCCGGTCTGACCGTCTGCGGCTCAATTTTGACCTTCAAGGCTGCAGGCTGGTTAGCTTAGCCACCTAGCTTCTGCGAGGACAGCCGACCAAACCTCAAGACTAACGTGAGACAGGTGACTCCGTCATGGAAGCTAACCTTCCTCTGGCCCTGAGAGGAATAAAGTGGTCCTGGGCTCCTGACATTTGGAGTGTTTTTTTTGTTTTTTTTAACCCTGAAAATGCACTCGAGGTTTCAGCTAATGGCGTCTCAAAGTGGGAGTGTTGAAGCCTCTGATTCTGCAGATTGTCTAAATATTTAGCGGTTTATCTGGAGTTGATCCTGGCTGTAGTGTCTGGAATAGGATTAAAGCCTCTTGGCTGAACCTTTCAGGACCTGCAGACCAGGGTGTCTCTGCTCAGACTGACCTTCTGCGTGGTCGGACTCTTAACTTCGTGGTCATTAATCAACTAGCTGACACGATATCACCATGGAGGACTGTGATGAAGTGGGAGTTTACTTTGTGCTGTAAGATTGTCAAATCTGTTGATGCCACATATTGTAAAGTGAAATGATCGATATTGTTGAAATGCACTCACGGTCTCAGGGCAGACCAAAGTATGGAGGTCGGTCTGATTGCTGGAGAGGGGCCAGGTCACTTCCTGAGTGTGACCTGGCCCCTGAGGTGCCCTTGAGCAAGGCACTGAACCCCCAACCAGCTCTGGTGTCCTCCTGTGCAGCAGGTCCTGTTTCTGCATGTGTAGTAAAAGTGTTTAAGTACATCTATTTCATAAGACAGAGGATGCAAATACTGTGTTAATGTTTCATTATTGATCTATTTGTGAAATATCTCAATGACAAACAAGAGGATGCCCTTTTACTGAGTGCCTAGGAGTGCATCCTTTTGTGTTGCTAAGGTAACCAAACAGGTAGCTATAGTTTGATTTGAACAAGTAGCATGTCGGAGTTTAGAATTCTAGCATCACGACGACCCTGTGCGAGTGTGACCTTTGACACTGAGCTGTAAACCTTCAAGGTAGAGGTGTCAGGAGCTGCTGGTCAGCGTGGATCATCAGACTGTTGCAAACAGCTGCAGCCTCTCGGTCTGTCCACACCGACCCAACATGGCCGCTCAGTGTTTATCCTCCTGAAAAGGTCGTTGTTGAATGTATACATGCAGTACTCTCATCCTGACAGGATGATGACTCTCAGTACGTGCGCAACAAAGATAGTTTTAGTTATTTATAAAGCGTGGTTGTTTGTTCTTAAAGGTCATTCACTTTCAAGAAAGTCAGTTTTGTCAGTCAGGGTCTTGTTTTAATTGTCCCTTATGTAGAGCAGCTACACAAATTTGCTCTTTTAGTTTAATAATTGAAAAGTGAAGCGTCTTGTTTGAACTCGATCACAACCTCTGAATGATGTTCCCTTCTTGTTCCTAATCAGCAGTCGGACAGGAGGTGTGTGTGCGGTGTTGTGGTTTTGTAGTTGCACTGTTTTAAAATCAAAGTTTCACTGAACACAAAACTTTCTCAAATCAGAAGTTCACACTGACTGAATGTTTAAACTGTGTCCTCTGTTTGCAGCTCCAGCCATGTATGCCTGCGCCAAGTTCGTCACTTCCCCTGCTGTGGTACGTATCCTTTAATACTTTCATGTATATTTTCTTACACACCTGCAGATGTCGATGTTTCACATGTAAGAGTTGAACTTCTTTACAAAGATGTGAAATGAGCCATAGATGTTAAATGTCAGAAACACAGAACGAGAACGTCTTCGTCTTCTTCCTCTTTCATGGCTGTTTGAGCTTTTTGACATCTCCTTTTTTTTTTTTTGGTCCACAAGGACACCGTAGTTATGGGGGGACAGCCATATTTGGCCCATGCCTTTTGTCGCACAGTTCCCTGTCAGCTGACCCGCAGCATGCGGGGCATCTCGGTGGTAGAGGTGCTGTGGAGGACAAAGTCTCATATGTACCTCTGACCCTCTGCGAGTTGTTCTCTGCTGAAGGAAATGTATTTATTAGTTCGTCCTCATCAGACGTGTTCACTGCTTTCTTTTAAACAGTGTTCATGTTTACTTGAAGCTGCCTCACCTTCAGTCAACTACCTGAGATTTCATCCTATTAATCAATCAGTTGATCTGAAGTAATCCTTTGTTCTGTCTTATGTTCTGATCTGTGTTAATCTGCTCAGAAGAACAATTTAACTCTGTCTAATGTTGTTTTATAAGAAATATTTAAAGGCACAGTACGTATATTCCACCACCAGGGTGCTCTCAGTCAAAATGTACTTTTACATGGGAGTTCTCGCTGCTAAATCTCTCGTTGCTGCATTTGAACTGTTTTCACATTTAAATTCCATCGATGGATGAATCGCCCTGATTGGTCGTTTCAGGTCTCTGCTGCAGGAGTTGTAATGAAATGTGACCAGTTTGTGAAAATGTACTAACATGTAAGCGACCTGTTTGTGTGTGTGCAGCTGCGTGGGGGGTCCAGAGTCCTCGCCCGGCCAGTCTCCGTCTCCATCTTCAACAGACCTGAAGTCACAGCGGAGCAGCAGGTTGGTCCTTCACGTTGGAGATGTGTTACAATTATCCCTGATAGGCTTAGATCCTTGTCTGGTTAACGCTAAGCTTTCTGGGTAATGGAGTCATGTCCCACACAGCAGAGAAAAACAGGAATGTGTAGAAGGCAGCAGCTTTTATTAAATACAGTAAATGTGGAAAAGGCAAAGCTGAGAGTTCATCGCCTCTACACTTTTAAAAAAATGAACGCGTCCTGTAGTGAGGCGCAGAACGAGCGCTCTGCGCCCGCTCCAGGTCGACGCAGGAGAAGCATGTGCTAGTATTTATTTTTCCGTCTCCCTCGCCCTGCAGGCACTGTTGCCAGTCAGCCAGTCTGCAGTCCTCGCCCGCTCCTTCCAGACGAGCGCCGTCTCCCGGGACATCGACACTGCCGCCAAGTTCATCGGTGCTGGTGCCGCCACAGTGGGCGTGGCCGGATCAGGAGCTGGAATCGGAACAGTGTTCGGCAGCCTCATCATCGGCTACGCCAGGTTAATTCTTTTAATCTGTTTTATAAATGAAGTAATGCTCGCTGAGTGTGTCAGAATCACAACCTGGAAAATGTAAACGACGGTAAACGGAGATTAGACGCCAGTAGGTTCTGTAACACCGATTGGCTCCTGGAAAAGGAAGTCCAAGTATTCTAAGCTATGACTAAACTAATGAATCATATTTTACATGATCTGATCATCATGAAACTTTATAACCTGAACATTTAGAGCCTTCACTCGTCTTGAATCCGTAGAACCCGATCACACAGACGCCTCGCCAGCATAACCTTTGTTTTCCTCTGGTGCAGCGAGCTTGTCTGACGCTCTTCTCTGCTGCACGATGCATTTTTTTAGTCGTTTTTGGGCTCAATGTATAATGACAACATTTTAAACTTTTCAGTTGAAGGTGTGGCGTTGCAGAACTCCTCAGTGTCACTTTCAGTCGAAGCAGCCAATCAAATCAAGTAGGAGGCGGGCTTTAAGACTTAATCTGCTCATCGGGCGCTCACTCAACTGAATTACATAAAAAGCATTGCGTTGGGAGCATGCTATTCTCCCCTTCTCTTCTTGGAGAGTAACGGGGAGAGCTCTGTGTGTGGAATCCATTTTTTTCCACTTAGTGGGTGGAGCTTAGTTTTGACTTTTGGATGATTTTCTTTAATGTCAGGAACACAGATTCATGTTGATATGAAGTGTTTGAAGATACTCCAACAGATGACTTCGTATTAAAAATTAAATCAGCCGCGATCATTAAAATGAAAATTAAAGCAGGAATAAAAATCGCGTCCCGTGTTTTTACCTTCAGAGGTTAGAGTTTCTTTTTAATTTAAACTGAAAGTATTGCTGCTGTAGAGCTTTTGATAAAGTCAAAGTTCAGTGTTTGCATACAGACTGCTCACTGCTACATTTTATTGACTGAGCAGGGACACATGCAATGAGCGTCGCGTTGTGTGTAAAACAGAAAGTCGATGTCGTGCATGCCGGTTTCGATCTGTGGCTGATTTTGCCCCCCTGAGCCTGTTGCTCTTTTTAGGATTAAACATAGATTAGACATCTACCATGAAATCAGGCATATAAAATGTCTTAAAACATCTTTAAAGTGTGTGTAAGTCTCTTACAGCAGTGACTCGGTATAAAATGCAGATGCTCGCCGTCATTACTGAGTGCAGCCGCCACCGTCACACGCTGCACGCGAGGTGACGAGATTGAAAACGTCATCCTCATTCGATTTGTATTGCACGCTGTGCTGGGAAAGAAAGCTACAGACGAGGCCGACTACACGACTTTTAAACATCTTTTCTGACGAGGTCACCATCATTAAAGAAAAGGTTTGCACGTTGTTCTGAGAATAAACCTCGAGTGCTCTCTTGATTTGAAATGGTTCTTCATCAACATTAACAGGTGACGAGCGGCGTCGGGCAGCGCTTCTTCGTTCCCCGTAAACTGAGAGCTTGTCGTGTAGCGAGGAGGAGTGGAACTCCCCAAAGTGAAAACTGACAGAACTAAAAGACACAGAAGCTGCATGTTGTTGATTTCGCTGAACACAAGAAATCGTCATGCAGGACGACTGATTTAAAATTTAAAAAAAATTGACTGCTATTCTTGTTTTTTTAAACTCAAACAAACGAGACTAAATGGACCAATCAGAATCTTCAGTCTGGAACAGTACTGAACATTTCACGTCCCGTGTGATGATCAGACTCTTTGTGCAGATGTTCAGTTGTTCACTCGTTCTCTAATCTAAAGATCTTTCTGAACTGGTCTCTCTGTCGCCCCCTCTACAGGAACCCCTCCCTGAAGCAGCAGCTCTTCTCCTACGCCATCCTGGGCTTCGCCCTGTCTGAGGCTATGGGTCTGTTCTGTCTGATGGTGGCGTTCCTCATCCTGTTCGCCATGTAAACCTGGAGCCACACCCACACACACCTCCCCCCCCCCCCCCCTCGTCTCTTTTTTCTCCCTCCCTTTGTCCCATCCGGAGGGGGGTTTCCTCAACGGGAACTCTTGAATGAGCTGCTAGGCCATTCCAATCATCGGAAAATATTAAAGGAAATTATTAACATCAGAGGTTAAAAAAAAAAAAAAACCTTGATCCAACATTTTTATGTTCCTGCGCTTGTTTTTGTTTTTCAGACGTTTTATGTCAAACCTCACCTTGGTTAAAAGAATCTGTCCAGAATAAATGGTTGGGATAACTACAAACAGTCTGCAGTCTTTTTTTAAAAAAATCTTTGTCTGTTAAAAATGAAAAACACTCACGCTGAGGTGGCCATTTCTTAAAATGTCTGGTGTGTAGAGGGGGGAGGGGTTAGGAACCCTCCTACAGTGTTTGTTTCTTCTGGATTGGTTCAATAATAAAATCATGAGTCTGTTTGGATTATTCTAAGAAGTTAATCAGATGTCAGAATGGCCGACTGACTGTTCTTGTTGCTTTTATTCTCTTAGCAGGTCCAGTCTCCACATTCCTTTCTATTGGGGAACACTTCTGAAAGATGACCTTCACCTGTAAATATCAGATGTACATTTCAGCTTCAGCTAACTCTCCTGTTAGTCTCTCTACATACACATACTGTTACATCACCAGACCTGTTCTCCACAGCACATATTTAAAGATTAATCTATGAAAATGACCAAGATGAATACTCACACAGAACAAGGGTAACGCCTTTCAACATCCCAATAGTTCATCCCACAGCTAGGTGTTTGTTCTAATCCCTGAGTCTACCTTTCACTCACATTCAGATTGATATTATTTTTCTCTCTGGGCTTTGACACATGAAACACCCTTTAATCAGAATGTGTAACTTGTAGAAAAAAAGATTTCTGCACACTGGGTTTGCAAGAAAGACAAAATCAGTAAATAAGAACCAATTTTAAATCTGAAAATGTTCTAGACTTCAGCGCTCAGTCTTTACTTTAGTTCAGTCAGGTGACCTGTTGTTGTCATTAGATGAGTTTGAATCGAGCAGCGACCTCCAGGGTTGAGAAATCAAGCTGAAGTGTAAAATCCTGCAGTTCCTGGAGTGTCCACTAGAGGCTAGCTGCAGAAGCGCAGGAAGTCACATACACACCCATTCAAAAACCAGAGGGCCAATCAGACACACACAAACCTGAGTGAACAGTGTGATCCATCAAGAAAGAACAATCGGGAGATTGATTTTTTTTGCTCGTTATGCCTTCATTGTAGAGACGAGACGGTGGATAAGAAACTGAGAGAGAGGGAGAGAGCGGGGCATGACATAGGAGAAATTCAAGCCCTCCCTGCCCACTCTTCAGGGCGTAACCCTCTGTACACGGAGTGAGCACGCTAACGTCGAGGCTACCAACACAGAATCCTTCTTCACATGTTGAGAAACAGGAAATAACTGAAGAAAGTTTGTACGTCTCACAGATCAAATAAAAACATCTGCACATCCTCAATGAACGTTTTCATGATCTCAACAAGAGCCGTTTTCACCGCTCTGCTCAGTCTGATACATCATCCAGTTCAGGAAGTTTGGACAATAAAGAGATCCTGCCTTAAAGAAGCAAACATCATCATCTCTCGTGCAGGAACATTTAGTGAGGATTGTTACATCTGCAGTCCTGAGTGTTCGCTCTCATATCAAGACGACTGCGGTCACGTTACCCTGAAATCTAAAACCTTTATCCTGCATTCAGAGAACTTCATGTTCTCATATCTGGGCTCATCGTCAGAAAATATCCTCCGTCCAAAGTCTGTCGACAACAGTTCAAACATGATAATAATAATAATAATAATACATTGGTTTTATAAAGCACTTTTCTGAAAACTCAAAGACGCTTTGACAAAAACATAAAACAAAACAAAAAACGACGACAGTACAATGAAGAAGTAATGTGGGGGGGGGAGGGGGGAGTTAGTGGTTGTGAGCATGCTTTTAGAAGAATGAGTTTTATCGTTCAGGTATTCTTAAACACTCTTTGAAATGTTCAGAGTGAAATAAAGATGAGAACAGAAAATGTCAGACGGGTTCATTGAGGTGGAAAGTGAGTTTACGTTGAAGGAGTGCACAGACTGATATCAGAGGAGGAGGATACAGTATTACAAACACTGATATGGTCTTTATCTGTACCAGTAACTGGGACTCGTTCTAAGTGAGGCTGCTCTGGTTTTGACACTTTTACTGGTTTAACTGTTTTTATTTCTGTTTATAGCCTCCTCTTCCTCGCAGCTTTATTCTCATATTCCTCTTCATTCTTCATTCTCTAATTCATCCCGGTCGTAGAGGAAGAACCTTTTCAGCTCGCTGTTTGTTTCTGGTTGAAATGACAAGAGAAGGAACTTGAACGTGAGCTGTTCTGCTTTAAGATAAATTCAGTGAACATGGGAAACATTTAGAGATCAAGGCGATAACGCAGCTGTTGATGATGATCACGTTTTTCTACACGTGGAGAAAAATAATCTTTAATCTGATTTCAGACCGGCTGCTCTGTCTCTGCAGACATCTGAGAGTTCTTCATTTGGACTCTGAAGGGAACATGTTCTGGTTCCTCTGAGCAGATATTTGTGTTACTGATGTGTTCTCTATGTCGAGCAGACGTTCTGCAGAGTTGATGGTTTTGAAGAAAGAGACGCTAAAGGACGCTGAAGGTCGTATGACACCGGGCCTCACTCTTCTGTCCTCTGTTCAGATAACTGCACGTTAATCTGATATGGAGGACATGAAGCCGCTCTAATCAGAGGAGAAGTCTCTGTAAGGGCACAGAGACGTCACACAGCTGCATGTATAAATATGGACGGGAGGTGTCACGAACAAAGCGTGTCCTCCTCCGTCCTCTGACCATGTTGTGTGCAGGAGCCGGCCGTGTTTCTGTTCTGCTCTGTGCATGTTCTGTGATGCTGGGAACTCTGGGACAAACTGGTGACACCGGGGACGGTCAAATGCCAAACGCTGTTCGGACCAAAGAGAGGAGGAGGCCAACACCTGAAACCACCAGGGAGAAGAGTTCAATGTTTTCCATCAAGGTAAGGACTGAAGGTCACCTTACAGAAAAATCAATTAACATCTGTTTTTAACATGTATTCATGTAAGTGTGATTACTGCTTTTAAATGTGTCACCTCATGTTTGGAAAGAGCAGATATTTGCAAAAGCATCTTATTATTACTCACAGACAGAGTTAAGAAGTGAAGCAGAACTATCTCACACGGTCTCAAGGATCTGTCTTCAAAAGGTTTACGTTCAGAACGTGGGGTGGTTAGAAGTCTGATGACCCGAGGGGCCTCTGGGCTGTTTTTACCCCCCAGGACAGCTCCTCCTTGATTTCCAGGCTGCAGCACTGACAGAGGATGCTCCCAGTGTGCTCCTCTAGAGCTCACCCTTTCCATTTAGTCCCTTTATTGTAGACGTGTTCCTTGTCATGGATTGAAATCCTATCTATCAGAATCAGAATCAGAATCAGAATCAGAATCGGGGTTTATTGCCAAGTACATTTACACATACAAGGAATTTGACTTGGTGTATTAGTGCTAAACAATTAACAAGGAAATAACCCAGAACTAGCAACAACTTAAATAATACAGTATAAGAAGCTATTACAATATATAAAATAGAATTTAAAAATGTTAAATATAAAAATAAAAAACACAAAGTACAAAAGGTGCAATGTAGGAGCTGTGCAGTGGACTATGAGAAAAACACCTTAGTGTGTGTAACTACTCACAGAGTTCATGTAAAGAAGAGAAATCTAATGTCTTTTATGTAGCTTCTTCCATGTTTACATCTTATCTCTGTGTGTTTCAGGATCATGTGCGTCAGTCCCAGGCGCTGTCTGCTGCAGAGAAAGAGTTCATCCTGAACAGGAAGAGAGTCTCCCTGAAGGCGCTCAACGACATGGGAGTCAAGTGTTCACTGGTGAGACGGAGAGCTGTTATTCTTCTCTGTGTTCATGGACACACTCTGTGTTTGCACGCAGCCTGCAAGCAATGACTTTAAACTAATACATGCAAATCCTTCCATTGATGTTATTCTGTTTCTGCATGTAGTGAAACAGTTGTTCAGCGTTTCTATGAGGCAGTTTGGGTTGAGCTGCAGACGGTTTCACCTGCAGGAGGATCAGAGATGTTATACTGGTTTGTCATCACCCACTTTCTTCTTCTCTTCCGCTAAAGGCTTCCGTTCCTCACATCGCAGTCCTGGGGTCAGGTGGAGGTCAGAGAGCCGCTGTCAGTCTGCTGGGTTCTCTCCATCAGATGGAGAAAGACGGTCTGCTGGACTCCGTGCTCTACCTGGGAGGAGTCTCTGGATCTGTGTGGTAAATTTGAGAACACTCACTGGACGTAAACGGTGATGTGTTGACACTAAGTTCAGTAAGTTTTTTATTTCTCTGCGTGCGTGTCAGGTCGATGGCGTCGCTGTACACTGACCCTCAGTGGAGTAAGAACGTGGGCGGAGCCGTGTCCAGGCTGTCAGGTCCTGAGATCAGTCCGGAGCAGGCTCTGTCGTGGCTGAGCGAGGCAGCCAAGGACGAGCAATACTCTCTCTCTGACATCTGGGGGCTCCTGACCTCGGCTGGGATCATGAAGCAGGTAGACACCTTCCATTAATCCTAAGGGTTGGTTCAGCGCACAGGACGAGAGCAAAGATACATAAAGATCATTAAGAGTGACACAGAACAGCTTGAGTTCAGGCAGAAGTCATTTCAGAGTTTCAGTCTGTCTCATTAACATGTTGATCTTCCTCCTCCTTCCTCTGCAGCTGGACCATCAGCGTCTCTCTGAGGTCGTTACAAGCGCCGTCAATCCGTACCCCATCTACAACGCTATGAACCAAAACTGTCAAAAAGGACCGGAAAAAGGTAAAGAACACACTCAAACAGGAAGAACTACAAAACTATAAAACTACAAAACTACAAAAGTCTTTAAGGAGCACAGACGGAAGACAGAGACGACCACCAAGTTCAGAGTTTCATTATCAACCAATCCAAATACTCGATTCATGAAAACCATGTCTGTCTGTGTGTCTGTCTGTGTGTGTGTGTGTGTGTCTGTGTGTCTGTCTGTGTGTCTGTGTGTCTGTCTGTGTGTCTGTGTGTCTTTGTGTGTCTCTGTGTGTCTGTATGTCTGTGTGTCTGTGTGTCTGTCTGTGTGTCTGTCTGTCTGTGTGTCTGTGTGTCTGTCTGTGTGTCTGTGTGTCTGTCTGTGTGTCTGTGTGTCTTTGTGTGTCTCTGTGTGTCTGTATGTCTGTCTGTGTGTGTGTGTGTGTCTGTCTGTGTGTCTGTGTGTGTGTCTGTCTGTGTGTCTGTGTGTGTGTCTGTGTGTGTGTGTGTGTCTGTCTGTGTGTCTGTCTGTGTGTCTGTGTGTCTGTCTGTGTGTCTGTCTGTGTGTGTGTCTGTGTGTCTGTGTGTCTGTGTGTCTGTCTGTCTGTGTGTCTGTCTGTGTGTCTGTCTGTGTGTCTGTGTGTGTGTCTGTGTGTCTGTGTGTCTGTTTGTGTGTCTTTGTGTGTGTGTGTCTGTGTGTCTGTGTGTCTGTTTGTGTGTCTTTGTGTGTGTCTGTGTGTCTGTGTGTCTGTCTGTGTGTCTGTGTGTGTGTGTGTGTGTGTGTGTGTGTGTGTGTCTGTGTCTGTCTGTGTGTCTGTGTGTGTGTGTCTGTCTGTGTGTCTGTGTGTGTGTGTGTGTGTGTGTGTGTGTCTGTGTGTCTGTGTCTGTGTGTGTGTGTGTGTGTGTGTGTGTCTGTCTGTGTGTCTGTGTGTCTGTGTGTCTGTGTGTGTGTGTGTGTGTGTCTGTGTGTCTGTGTGTGTGTCTGTCTGTCTGTGTGTGTGTGTGTGTGTCTGTCTGTGTGTCCGTGTGTCTGTCTGTGTGTCTGTCTGTGTGTCTGTGTGTCTGTGTGTCTGTCTGTCTGTCTGTCTGTCTGTCTGTCTGTCTGTGTGTCTGTCTGTGTGTCTGTCTGTCTGTCTGTCTGTCTGTGTGTCTGTCTGTGTGTCTGTCTGTCTGTCTGTCTGTCTGTCTGTCTGTGTCTCAGGTAAATGGTTCGAGCTGACCCCTCATGAGTCCGGCTTCACAGATCTGGGTCTCTTTGTGAACTCGTCTCTTCTGGGCAGCAGAGTCCATGGAGCGGCTTCAGGAGGACAGAGGGAGATGGACTTAGTGAGACTGCAGGGTGAGTGTGATCTCTCTTTGCTCCAAACAAAGTCGAGTAAACATGAGGAACTCAGAAGAGACACAAACCTCTTTCAAAATAAAAGCATCTGACATTACACATTACTTCAGTTTTAAAAAACTGCAGATTTATCTTCTTTATTATCTGCAAAACATCTATTTTCCTGCGAGCTACAAGGTCATTAAAGGTGTTGTTTAACAGTGTGTGTGTGTGTGTGTGTGTGTGTGTGTGTGTGTGTGTGTGTGTGTGTGTGTGTGTGTGTGTGTGTGTGCTGCAGGTATAACGGGCAGTGTTCTATCAGATGAACAGACAGTCTTAGACTCTCTGCCCCAGCAGCTGAAAGGTAAACATTTTGAGTTCATTTACAAAGTGTGTAACATTTCAAACATGCAGAAGAAGAAGTAAGGAGTGTGCATGTTTAGATCTGGCGGGCGCTGCAGTGACGGATGAAAACAACCTGCTGGATGTGATTTTCCTCTGGACTGAAGGTACCTGGTTTTAAAGAACACTCTGCAGTGTGAATGTTTTATATAGAAACACATTTATATGTATATTTCTGCGCCTCAGCTCCTCAGCAGGTGAGCGGGTTCTTTCAGGTGTTGGACCGGTACACGCGAGCATATCACACCCTGTTAAAGGTGACGGACATTATCAAGAGATACACCAAAGATCCAGCGGTGATATCTGATCTGAACGGGCTGCAGAAGACGATGAGAGGTGAGAGCGCCAGAGATCTGGGTTAGGGTTAGGGTTGAGATATTCCCTCAGTAATGAATCCTCCTTTTTGTTTTTTCCAGAGAATTTGAACTTAAACCCGGCTGCATGGTTTGGAAAGAAGAGTCCAAAACAACGTAAGCTGATCCTGGATCGGTGGAGTCAGAAGATTTTGGAGCCTCTGCAGTCCTGGTCCCAGAGTCTGGATGAAGGACCCGTCAAAGATTACAGTCAGTACAGGAAGTTTCAGATGTTTAAATATTGTCTGTGCTGCTCTCCTCTGAAACTTCTTCACCTGATCACCTCCACTCCTCTGCATTGTTTCCCTGAATGTTGGACTGTTTGACATGACTCTTACAAATGGGTTAGGATCTGGGGTCTGGGGTCTGGGGTTTGGGGTTATTGCACAGATTCTACGAAGCACAGGATCAGTGGCTGTAAATCCACTGCACACTTTCTTACTTCCTGAGCTTTTAATCCAGAAAGTGAGAACCGACCCAACACCGATGTTTCTCTCGCTGCCCTTAGAGGCTGAATAAATCAATCAGGCTTCAAAGGAAGAATGTGTGACATGTTCCACATAAATAAATCATAAATCCAGTCTATCCTGTGTAAATGTGTCTCTGAGTCATGACTGTCTACAATGAGTGAGAAGCTCGAGTCCCGCTGGCTGTGTTGTTGTGAGAGCTGTGTTTACATGGACGGGACGGCCGGCTCCTCCCCTTGTGTATAAAATCTGTTTTAGTCAAGAACTAGAGAGAAGAACATACTCACTGATTATTTAGATGTTAGTAAGAGTTTTTAGATCACGATCATTCTGTGTCAGTTTACATGAAATGTGAAGCTACGAGCTAACTAAAGAGCGCTAACATTAGCATGCTAACACAACAATGTGAAGCTACGAGCTAACTAAAGAGAGCTAACATTAGCATGCTAACACAACAATGTGAAGCTACGAGCTAACTAAAGAGCGCTAACATAGGCATGCTAACACAACAATGTGAAGTTACGAGCTAACTAAAGAGAGCTAACATTAGCATGCTAACACAACAATGTGAAGCTACGAGCTAACTAAAGAGCGCTAACATAGGCATGCTAACACAACAATGTGAAGCTACGAGCTAACTAAAGAGAGCTAACATTAGCATGCTAACACAACAATGTGAAGCTACGAGCTAACTAAAGAGCGCTAACATTAGCATGCTAACACAACAATGTGAAGCTACGAGCTAACTAAAGAGAGCTAACATTGGCATGCTAACACAACAATGTGAAGCTACGAGCTAACTAAAGAGCGCTAACATAGGCATGCTAACACAACAATGTGAAGCTACGAGCTAACTAAAGAGAGCTAACATGAGCATGCTAACACAACAATGTGAAGCTACGAGCTAACTAAAGAGCGCTAACATTAGCATGCTAACACAAAAATGCAGGATACAGCTAATGTGAAGCTACGAGCTAACTAAAGAGAGCTAACATTAGCATGCTAACACAGCAATGCAGGATACAGCTAATGTGAAGCTACGAGCTAACTAAAGAGCGCTAACATTAGCATGCTAACACAGCAATGCAGGATACAGCTAATGTGAAGCTACGAGCTAACTAAAGAGCGCTAACATTATTTCATTTCATTTCATTTATTATACAGGAAAGTTTAAAAGTAACATTAAGTTACAGTTTAACGGGCCTGACTCAGTTTAAAAACTGGTTTCCAGCAGGTTCCTGTTCTGCGGAACATGAAACATAAACCACAGTCATGACACATCAAGACAAACACATTTACAGGACATTAGCATGAGCTAGGCAGGTACAGACAAATAGAAACAAACAGTACAGATACTGCGAACAGTACATGAACAATTAATGAGTGCAGGTGTAAGTGTGGAGAAGGTGTTGTTTGTATGTATTTTTGAAATATGAGGTTAACAGCAGTTTGTTTTGGTTTCATGCTGGTGCTCGAGGGCGCCATCTACTGGATCAAGAAGTTGCACATTCTTCCTTTAACTTTCTCATCTCATTCACTAACTTTCTTTATTTGTTTTTCAGTCTCCTTATTGAGCCAGAAAGTCTTCCCTGCGATCGGGAAATGGGAGTGGGGAACCATTGAAAACTTCCTCTTCCTGTACCC
This sequence comes from Labrus mixtus, assembly GCF_963584025.1. NCBI lineage: Eukaryota > Metazoa > Chordata > Actinopteri > Labriformes > Labridae > Labrus > Labrus mixtus. Next base: position 9,894,895 of record NC_083631.1, read on the forward strand.
AGGTACTGAAATCACAAAGTGTGGACACCTCGTGCTAAACGTTTTGCTCGGTGGAAACATCTGCTGACTGCTGCGTTGTGTTCTTGTGTTGCTGTGAAGACGCTTCAGTGCCGTCCTGCATCAGACTGAAGCAGCACCTGCAGCTGATTGATGCAGGTCTGATGTTGAACATGGCGTTTCCCCCGCTCCTCGGAGAAAAGAGAGAGGTGGACCTCCTCATCGCTCTGGATTACTCGGCCGGTGAAGCCTTCACGGTGAGGCTCTCATGGCTCCTGGTGTTTGATTTAGTTTAGACACAGACTCTGAGAGACTGCAGGCCGGATCCACAGGATACCTGAGATTATATTTAAGAATGATCATCAGGCATCATATTTCAGAGGTATTTCATATTTCATATTTCGCTCAACTGAAGATGAAAATAAAAAAACGATATCTTTAGCGAGAGTGGACGCCAGTTTGAAAAGTGAACAAGATATTATAACGCTTTCATAAAGGTTATTATCGTGTACAGAAATGGCGTGCTTAGACTTCAATAACATCATGATGATACAAGTCTTTTATCAGAAACAGCTGTGAGGGGAGAGAGACGATGATGATGTTTTCTGTCCTTGCAGACTCTGACTTTGGCCAGAGATTACGCCGCCAAGCTGAAGAAGCCGTTCCCTGAGATAGACGAGAAAATCCTGCAGGAGGAGAGAGACTGGCCGAAGGACTGCTACGTGTTTGAGGGGAAAGAGAGGGAGCCCACCATCGTGTTCATGCCACTCTTCAACAGAAACAACTGCAAAGGTCTCATACAACAACAACAACAACAACAACAACAACATCAACAACAACAACAACAACAACACTAACAACAACCACACTAACAACCACAACATCAACAACAACACCAACAACATCAACAACACCAACAACATCAACAACAACAACAACCACACTAACGACCACAACAAAAACCACAACACCAACAACAACAACACCACTAACAAAAACAACACTAACAACAACAACAACAACAACAACTACACCAACAACACCAACAACAACACCAAACAACAACAACAACAACAACAACACCAACAACCACAACAAAAAACATCAATAACAACAACATCAACAACAACAACCACAACAACAACAACCACAACAACACCAACAACACCACCAAACAACAAAAACAACAACACCAACAACCACAACATCAACAACAACACCAACAACCACAACATCAACAACCACAACAACAACCAAAACAAAACAACAACAACAACAACAACAACACCACTAACAAAAACAACACTAACAACAACAACAACAACCACAACAACACCAACAACATCACCAAACAACAAAAACAACAACACCAACAACCACAATAACAACAACAACAACAACCACAACACCAACAACAACACCACCACCAACAACAACACCACCACCAACAACATCAACAACAACCACAACAGCCACAACAACAACACTAACAACCACAACAACAACAACAACAACAACAACAACAACCATGAAAACAAAAACAACAACCACGAAAAAAACAACAACACTAACAACCACAATAACCACAACACCACCAACAACAACAACCACAACAACAACAACAACAACCACCACAACAACAACAACAACAACAACACTAACAACCACAATAACCTCAACACCAACAACAACAACAACACCAACAACAACATTAACAACCACACTAACAACCACAACAACAACAACCACGAAAACAACAACCCCAACAACAACAACACCACCACTAACAAAAACAACAACACTAACAACCACAATAACCACAACACCACCACCAACAACAACAACAACCACAACCACAACAACAACAACAACAACCACACTAACAACCACAAAAACCACAACACCAACAACAATACCACCACCAACAACAACCACAAAAACAATCACCACAACGACAACCACAACAACACCACCAACAACAACAACACCACCACCAACCACAAAAATAAAAACAACAAAAACAACCACAACAAACACAACAACAACAAGGGGGCGGCAGTAGCTCAGTCTGTAGGGACTTGGGTTGGGAATCGGAGGGCACGGCACGGACCAAGTCCGGATATTGGCCTGGTAGCTGGAGAGGTGCCAGTCCACTTCCTGAGCACTGCCCAGGTGCCCTTGAGCCCTTGAGCAAGGCACCTAACCCCCCCACCAGCTCAGGAGCGCCCGCAGTGGGCAGCCCCCTCACTCTGAGACCTCTCCATTAATGCATGTCCATAGAATCCTGTTTGTGCATGTGTGTGTATTTCGACCTATGTTTGTGTAGCATGTTAACTAGACAGAGTTTAAAAAACGAATTTCCCCTTGCAGCATCATTAAAGTATAAATTATTTATAACAACAACAACAACAACAACAACAACAACAACAACAACAACAACAAACTCTTCTATTAAATGTTCAGAATGACATCATGTTGTTTTTCTGCTCCAGATGCAGAGGAGGTGAAAACAAAGATGGCGGCGTATTCCACCTTCCAGCCTCCGTTCAGTCAGGAGAAAGTGGAGTTTTTGTTGGAGACGGCGAAAGAGAACGTGAAGAGAAACAAAGAAACTCTGCTGAGAGAGATCAAGAAGGCGGCTGAACGCAGACGCAGCAGGAGGTGAGGAGACGCCGCAGCGTGACGGAGTGAGTGTGGAGGAAAGGAAACTTCTTAATGCTTCTTTATTTCTTTTCAACAGGTCTAAAGAAGTCTGGCACCTGAACCTGAAGACGTTTACGACACGCAGACACTGAGAACATTTCATCCACAGCCCTCCATCACTCAGCATGCAGGACCCTGAGTGGAACACTAGAGGGTGGTATGTGTTCACAGCTGGTCCCATGGAGGAGGGGTTTCTGAGTTTCTGCTCCTTTAATGTTTTATTTTCTGAAGACCAGGATGTGAATCACACGTTTGTTAATCTAACAAAGGTTCAGACTGTTTGGAATTCATTTTTATTATGAATTTTGTTTTTTAAAGGTAGAAATAAAACAAGTGAAGACATCACAAACACCGACTACAACGATCAATATTAACTAGAGTTGTAGGACTCCAGACCACTTTCTGAAGGTCTCGGTCTCCTCTCAGAATCTAAACGACTTTCTGAAGGTCTCAGTCTGGGCGGACTCCAGATTTTAAATCAAGACCGGTCAAGACCACCACTGATCGGCACTTTCTCACGTCATCACTGTGAAGGAAAAGCTTCTTTCTAAAAGAACAAATAACTTCAGTTCATTTGTAGTCTAATTTTTAATCCCCGGTTACGGCCGCAACCTTCCCTGTGTTATGGTCTAAGTGAGGGACACGCCCCCTAAACACAGGACGATGATTTAGTGATATTTATGGTCTTGGTCTTGACTTGGTCTCAATCGGCCTCTTATGTGCACTTTTTTAAATTTTATTTATGGACTGCAGAGTGTAATGCGATGAGCTGTTTCCAGGCGGCTGTAGCTCAGTCTGGAGGGACTCGGCTTGGGATCCAGAGGGTCAGGGGACTGAAATATGTAAGTTGGTCTGGTTGCAGGAGAGCTGCCAGGTCAGAAAGGCAACCCCACCAGACCTGCTCCCAGTGTTTCAGACACACTAAATATCGAACTCTGAAAGCGATTGGAGAGCAAAGGTCGAGATCTATACGTCCATCTGCCTCCTACAGGAAGTGAGTCGTCCTGACGCTGACCTCAGAGTGACCATGTGGTGTCGTGTATCTCTGGGAGACTATACATAGATTTTCATCCTGAATGTCCTCAGAGGCCACAGACGTCCACATTCCAGGAAGATTTATGGTTTTAAACTCGCACAGGGAGATTTCTGACTGGTTAACCTTATCGATAAAAATGACCCGTACCCGGCACAAGGATTTCTTAAACGAGTGTGTTGTTATTGTCAGGTCAGATATTCAGAGAACATCTCACATTTTTATCGTTGTTCCCTGTGGTCTGAAAACGTCCAAACATCAGTCACATGAAAATGAATTTGGGTTAGGCGCTCTGTGGACGTGAGAGAGACGCCATCCTCCATGTTGGAAGATATTGTTCTGTTAGATCGACTTTGAGACGACTGAAGGAGGAGACGCTAACGACCTCTAACATCAGCAGAACAAACACACGTCTGACAGTAAAAAGTATTTCTGGGTCAATCTGTTGTTTCCTAAACGGCGATCACTGATTGGATGAAATGGTTTGCATGATGTCATCGTGTTCCACCTGTCTGCTCCCGTGGACGTCTCCCCGCTCGCTGTTTCTCTCTTTGTTGTTCCAGTGTTTTTACACGCAGCTCACTCAGTGACCTTGTTACGCAGCCTGGAGGCAACACACACACACACACACACACACACACACACACACACACACACACACACACACACATAATCAGAGTCATGTTGCCTCATGTCATCTCTGATCTTTATGTTCTTCATGTTCCTCCTCCTCTCGCATATTCTTCCTTTAAATACCACAACAGATTTTTTCCTCCTCAGTTGGATTTTATTCTGTTGGCCGGATGATCTAAACTTTTCTTCCAGTGAGTCTTTGATTTGTTTGTAAATCATAAATATTTATTCCTTTAAATGATGACAAATACACAATAAAGTCGACATTTGTTCAAGACTCTTTATTCAGAACCTTTTCTCTTTGACACTCCCGACCGTTACAATCAGAAAGAAAACATTTGACGGATGTCCATCACCTGAGCAGAAGCAGACACCTGTCACAGATGATCAGTGTGGAAGATGTTTGTTTGTTTTGCATGGACACGGTTGTCATTCATCGATCAGCGAGTTGACAGAATCACAAACCCACCGACAGCGATGAATGTGAACTGGACACCTGCACAGGTAGAGGATGATCCATAGAGACGGAGGATGACTAACCCGCTGAGGACAACAGGACACATGTCTGCATGTGAAGAAAGTTTGCATGTCTTTGTGCAGATTTAAATCATCCTAAAAAAAACTGACATGACAACAAAGACTGTATATAAGAAATGGACGTCGTCTCTGATTATAAATGTGAAGCCAGTGAGTGCAGATGTGTCTTCCACCAGCAGGGGGCACTTCAACCCAGGATTCCCTGCAGCAGTCGTCCATCGTGTCAGCTGATTTATCCTCTCATTAAACGTTCTCCTAACGACTTTATGGTCTCAACCTCTAGTTCAGAGTCTTCATCAACACAGCAGGAAGTGAATTTAGAGTCATAAACTCTTTTCACTCTGCCGTCTCCAGGCGGGATATTTACATCCCTGTGATGTTTGGCCTTCAATATAAATGTCTCAGAGGTGTGATGGGGGGGCTAAGGGACCCCCACATTTAGTGTCAGAAAAACATGGTGACGTGTATTTTTCATCACATGTGACCTTTAAGAAGGAGTCTTAATCCAACTGTTTCAAGTCTTTAAATGAACCCAGCAGTTTTTTGAGGTCTCAAAGGAAGTCTGAATGTCAACATGCTGCTGAGCCGTCAGCGGACATGCATCCACACGTTTCACTTCACTCTGTTTTCCCCTGATAACGAGTCATTACTGGATGTTTTCTCCAGAGCTCGGGGATGAGTAGAATAACAGATTTAAGATCTCAAGAAGATAAAAATCGAATGTTTATCCCGGGATAACCAGAGATGTTATCTGAAATGTAACAAGATGATTTATTAGTGAAATAAAATAAATGCTGCATGTCGTCTTCAGGCTTCCTGAGTTTCGTCTCTTCCTCTGTGGTTTGAGCAGAAACACATAAATGTATTTCATGTGCAGCGCGTGGAGCATGCACCCTCGGCGCTGTGTGTTCCAGCCCGATGTGAGCTCATGTGTAAGGGTACACTCAACACTCGATGGTTTCTCTGACTCACAAACTCACCGACAGCGTTGAATGTTCCCGAACATTTGAAAAAAACTCGGAGTGACAGCGAGCGAACCAACAGCCTGTCCTGCAGCGCCGAGAGGAGCGGACAGCCGTGACAGCGCTGACACGGGACGACGAGAAGAGGAAGAGACAGGAGCTGTGCAGGTGCACGCACACACACACACACACACACACACACACACACGCGCGCGCACACACACACACACACACACACACACACACACACACACACACACACACACACACACCGACCAATGAGAGAACAGAGAGCCGTATACACATTAAACTGGACACTTTACACTGTTTATATTATTCTATATTTTGTATATTCAAATATTTCTTTTTTTAAATGTTACATTATATTTCTATATTACTGTATTTATGTGTATTACATTTCACTGCACGTCTGTATGAGCATGTGACAAATAATCTTGAAACTGGTACATCTGTATGTCTTTATCGAGCTCGGAGCAGTTAGCTTCACATGCTAACTTCATAAAGAATTCACATTGAAGACTTGGACATGAGCAGAAGAGGCCGTGCAGACGTGTGACTCCAGGAGCGATCTCTGCAGAGACAATCACTCCCATGATTCCCCGCCAGCCTCGACTTCATCTTCTGTTATTGTACGATTTATTGAGAGCGCCCCCTGGTGGTGGAATTTACATCCTGTGCCTTTAAGAGTCGTGGAGGTAGCCACGATGAAATCACTAAAATGCTCATTGGACCTCTGTTTTTATTTTCTGACAGTCGCTCTCTGATGTTTTTATCTTTAACCTCATGGCTGCGTGGATGTAAACACGCTCCTCCGGTGTTTGTTTCCAACGCTCACATGCTCAGGTGAGCTCTGACAGACTAACCTGCAGTGAACAGCTGGCTGCTGATGACATCACAGAGCTCGTCATGACGCTGCAGCTGAAACACAGAAGCACAGAAAGACAGAAAGTGTTCAGTCACTAACACGAAGCAATCAATCCAAAACACTCCTTTATCACATGAACAACCACAGGTGTCTTTCATCGTGTTTCCTTCTCAGGGCTGAACATCTGAACGTGCTGCAAAGCTACGTTTCTTATCACTTCCATGAAACACTCCCAGCAGACATGGAGTGACAGCTGTCCTCCTCCGATACGGCGGTCTTTCCATCAGAGAGATGCTAAAAACCAAACGAGCTAATTCATGAGAAAGTGTTTGTGGATAGTCGATGTGTAGAGTTGGTGCAGCTGCATTCGTCTGTCCCGTCTCACAGTGTAGCTATAGACTGTATAAATATGGACGTAGCCTCAGTGGTGTCCCACGCTGGCTGTCGCCATTTTGGAAATGCTGTCTCAACCTAACTTTGAGTCGGCCGAGTAACAGACCAGGTGCAGCTGAGGCGGGTGTTTTTGCACCCACCTGTCAGTCAACTTAGCCACGCCCCTTATTATGCAAAAGTATTAGCCTTGATGAAATCAAACTGATGAGTAATTTAAAATAATCACAGCTGCATAGAGTGTGCTGATGAAGACATGTTTTAACCAGGCTGTGAACGTTTTTATTTCTGCTGTAAAAATGAACATTAATATGAAGGGTGTGTATGCAAACTTTGCAGTCTTCCCCTAGTGGACACTCGAGGAACTGCAGTTTTTTTTTGCAAACTTGCATTGGCTTCATTTTTAAAAAGTGTGTGTTCTTCCTGGTTGCAGAACATTAAATAAAAAAACGATGTCGGCGTAGTTTTCCATTTTGTCAGCTCGCTAAAGTTCATGCTGCTAAGTTCAAACTGAGATAAGACTTTCTGTTGTGAATCATTGTTCAGAGCTCAAACACGAGCTGCTGTGTTTAAACTGAATATTAAACGTGTGTGTGTGTGTGTGTGAGGCGAACGAGCGTGTGTGGTCATAACTGAAACGCTGCTGCTGGTTGATTGTGTGATGAAGGAGGAGGAAGAGGAGGTGGAGGGCGGGAAAGAGGTAGGAGGGGGGTGGGGGGAGTCAAGGGTGAGTGGAGAGAATAGGACGATGGGGGGGAGGGACGGGGGGACGGGGGGAGGGGGGGGTCTGTCTGGGTGAGAGGAGTGTTGATCGATTCCAGGCTTCCAGACAGGCTGAATGGTAAAGGTCAGAGGTCGGCAGCTCTTGTTTCCTATGAAAGAGAGGCTGTGTGTGTGTGTGTGTGTGTGTGTGTGTGTGTGTGTGTGTGTGTGTGTGTGTGTGTGTGCACGTGTGTGTGTCTGTGTGTGTGTGTGTGTGTTTCAAGCTCATGTGCAGACAAATATGCATGCGTGTTTGCACAACATCAGGTTCAAACTGTTTTTTTATCTTTAGTCATGCAAACGAATGTGAACCTGTGTGTGTGTGTGTGTGTGTGTGTGTGTGTGTGTGTGTGTCTGTGTGTGTGTGTGTGTGTGTGTGTGTGTGTGTGTGCGTGTGTGTGTGTGTGTGCGCGTGTGTGTGTGTGTGTTGGTGCAGCAAACTTTGTTATTATTTCTTCTTTTATAAAACTGTATAAATTTGATGAGTGTTAATATTTCAAACATCTGGACGGTCATGTTCAAATGTTTCTGTTAACTCGAGTTGAACGCCCGCCTCGCTGCTCTCTCTCCTTTATGTAGCGAGAGCGTGTCCTGCTCAATTCTCGCCTCTAGTGGCCGCTGTTACTGCTGCCCATAAATAAATATCTGACATCGTGACAAACTTAAACCTCGTCAGCTCAGTTTGTGAAGAACTGAACAAACTGCGACTCGATCATGAACGTTTGTGCCCGCCTCAACAAGCTGCGTCCTTTCCTGTTCGGCGTGTGTGTGTGTGTGTGTGTGTGTGTGTGTGTGTGTGCAACATCTGACTCTGATCGTGCAGACAGGTTGTTGGTGCCTTGCTCGAGGGCATGAGGAGAAAAACTAAAAATAGTCGTAGCTTCTTCTTGTGTTGGGATAAAATGTGACACATTCGCCCCACACCAACGTTTGCCTGTCTGTTTGTATTTGACTCTGCTCAGGCTGCATGTGGCCGCACACACACACACACACACACACACACACACACACACACACACACACACACACACACACACAGCTTCCTGCAGGTTTGAAAAGTTTCAGTCAGAAAAGAATCGTTGATCTTTCAGAGCACGATTTCATGATTTGCAGAAATTTGAAACCAAAAGTGAGATCAGATCTGGCACACACACGTCTCTACATGTGTCATCTAAACACGACGTCAGAGGTGTTTTGGTTTGAGCAGCAAGGTGGCGCCACTGAGGGACGCCTCGTGTGTTGGTGAGCACTTCATTCGTTAACTTCTGGACTTCTGTGGTTATTGTTTTTGCATCCAAACATCAAACCTGATTCTGTTTCTTATTGCACAGATCAGAAATCGTTTTCTTTTAGCTCTTTGAGTTTGCAGCTTTAAAAAGCTCTCAGGAGTCGGGATGTTTTATGAATTTGTATGATTAGCCACTGAACTGCGTTTTCTGTCTATATTGACGTCATGACGATGAGTTTAAAATCCTGAAAGGCCCCGGTGACGAGAGACTTCTGTTTAGTTCTGAGGCGTCTTTCTGCAGCTCAGAGAACAAAAGGATGATTTATTTATTAGTTTTTATTTTATTTTTATTTCTGATGTTTTCTGGTTTCCTCTCTGTGAAGTAGAAATACAATCAGAGTCTCAGTTTGTGCAGAATAATGTGCACCAGATTATAGACAGGTAGAGATGCTTACCCCGACCACACACACACTGATGTCAAAATAAACATTTAACACAGCTGACCTACACACACACACACACACACACAGAGCATGCCACACATACTTCTTTAACACACAAACAAACACCGTCATGTCAAGGTTGTATTTTGTTTGCATTTCTTCCTCTGCGTGTTTGAGTGTCGGTGACTGAGACGGATTGTGAGGAAAGGGAGGCGGGGGGGGGGGGGGGGGGGGGTTAAAGGGTTGGTGGGTTAGTAAGTGAGTGAGTGGTCCTCCCTTCCTCCTTCGCTCACTCTCCCACTGACTCTCTCCCCCTCCCCCACCTGGGACTTGAACCCGTGACCCCCCGGTGAATGAGTTCAAGGGAGGCACCACCATTACTGCCTGTCTGTGTGTGTGTGTGTGTGTGTGTGTGTGTGTGTGTGTGTGTGTGTGTAGGAGAGAGAGTGCATTTTGGAATGACCTGGGTTGAGTTCGTTGGTGTGTCTGCGTTTAACGTTTGTCTTTAAAAAGTTACATTTTGTTTTGAAGGTGTTTTGATTCGATTTTTGCTTATCTTACCTACAAAACCTTTAAATTAATTTAGATATGTGTGTGTATGTGTGTGAGTGAGAGTATGTTTCGAGGTGTGTGTGTGTGTGTGTGTGTGTGTGTGTGTGTGTGTGTGTGTGTGAAGGTCTTTTGCAGAAGTGACTTTGTTAAAAATCTAATTTTTCAGAGGGAGTTCTGAATGAGAGGCATGCTTTTCTCATCAATTCCATCACTCAGTTATCTAGACCTAGAAGTGCGCGTATGTTTGTGTGCTTTTGCAAGCACGTGCCAAAGGGAGTTTTTTAAAAGTTTGCGTTTTTTAAAGGTAATTCTGCATTAGAGGATTGTTCTTTTATCCATAACATTATAAATGGGTATACATATTTGTGCACGTTTGTGTGTGTATGTGTGTATGTGAGTGTGTGATGTCGGAGTTAATGAGAATGGTGATGACCCCCCCCTCCTCCTCGCCCCTCGCCCCTCCCCCTGGCTACTGGGTGTGTGACCAAGTCTGCATCCCGCTACCTGGCCCAGACTGGATCAATACTTTAATCTAATTGTCATTCACTTCCACTGGGACAGCCAAAACACACACAACACACACACACACACACACACACACACACACACACACACACACACACACACACACACACACACACACACACACACACACAGGCAACATGCTTATCTATACATACACACCAACACATGCTGTTTAAAGAGCAAATGCAAAAAAATCTAAATCCTGCACATCCTCCTCGTCACACATCCGATCACATGAAGAATCCTGAATGAGGATCCTCATTGTGTGAACGCACTCTGTGCTCCGTTAGCATGCAGCCTCCCCGTCCTTTACTACGTCCATGCCTCCCCGTCCCGTCTCCCCTGAGCTGCCTCCTCCCTGGGCGTTCCTCCCCGCCGTTGCATCATGCATGCACATCAGTGTGGGCAAACATCCGCTGACACACTGTCACAACGCATTCATGTCTGGCAGCCTGCAGCCTCTCCCACAGAGTGACAATAGAGAGGAGACATGAGGGCTGATCCTGGATCAGAGAGTGCAGCATGCACAACAACCAAAGCCTGCAGAAATAGAAGAAATACACTGACTTACCCAGCATCCTCTCCTGCAGGATTAGTAGAGTCTCTGTCCCTCTTTCTCTGCATTCCTCTGTCTCTACCTTCACCCTTCACTCTCTTTCATCTTTCCTCCTCTTTACTCCTCACCTCTTCCTCACTTCCTCCCTTTTTCTCCTCCTCCTCCTCCTCCTCCTCTGTCGTTTATCACACTCTTTCCCTTTCTTTCTTCTTCTCCGGTGGCTCGCCGGTGTCTTCTTCCTGCTGCTGAAAACTGCAGACTGTCTGGCGAGGAAGAGGGAGAGAAAGAGAGCGAGAGAGAGAGAGAGCGAGAGAGAGCGAGAGAGAGAGAGAGAGAGAGGAGGACGAGGAAGGGGGGAGGTGAGGTCTAGAGAGAGAGAGAGAGAGGAGCGGTGGGAAGTGCAAACCAGGACACACACAGCCTCTGTCAGTTTGAATGAATATTGTGCACACTCGGCTTGCCTCTCCTTCCCCCCTCTCTCTCTCTCTCTCTCTCTCTCTCTCTCTGTCTACCAGACACCCCTCCTCCACTCCTCTCCTGCTTTGCCCTCCTTCCCTATCTCCTCCTCCTCCTCCTCCCTCGCTGCTGCCTTCAAACATGTTCACACTCCAAGACTGAGTGACATTATAGAGCTGCACTTACTGACACCCCCAGCACACACACACACACACACACACACAGAGACACACACACACACACACACACACACACACACACAGAGACACACACACACACACACACACACACACACACACACACACACACACACACACACACACACACACACACACACACACACACACAGACCCAGACAGTTAACCCTTTGATGCAGCTGCACATCCTGTCTGTTTGTGTTTATTATCATCTCCTCAGAACACGCTGTAACACAAACACTCAGGGTGTCTCCACACACACACACACACATACACACACACACACACACACACACACACACACACACACACACACACACACACGCACACACACACACACACTCCTGCTCCTTTGTTTAATTGCAGCACGTCCTCAAACGTTCACAGTCTGAGGGATTATTTAATCGTCTATCTTTATCATCAGAACGTTTTGCAGGTGAAGTCGTGTTTTTCTGTAAGAACATCGAGATGTGAAATGTTGAACATCTGAGTGCAGAATACATTTAATGAACCTGATGTGAGCATCTATGAGTTTAGTAAATACATGTTTAAACAGCTTCATCGTGTGCACAGAGCACCTGCACAACGTGAGTTCATCACGAGACTCCATGTTTTAAAAGTGGAACGAGAAGACAAACCTGAGCAACATTTCAATCTAACATGAGAAGTTAGTCTCACGTCTGCTTGTTTTTCTAAAGTTTAACACATGAAATATAAATCACACTGAAGTGCATGTATCTCTGGATTTTCTCACCCATGGGCACAAACATGATGCTTCATATTTCATGAATCTCATGTGACTGGTTTGACATTTATCAAACATCTAGACTTCACATGATGGTTTGAAACATGGGAGTTCTTTAAGCTAAGGTCCACATGTTGATGTTTTTAAAGGACTAAAGGACGCGCTCTGATTTCAGTCTTCAGTTTAGTCACAGATCTGAATGCTTCCTCAACATCCACGTCATCCAGTCTCAGCAGACGTCTGTGAGTCTGGTTCTGTTGGAGGTTTCTGCCTGTTACAGGGAGTCTTTGTGTGTCATGTCGGGTCTCTGTAAATAAAAGAACGATACGCTCAGCGCCTGCTCTTTATGATTAAAGGCCGCTGATGAGTCTCGCTTCACTATAAATGTGTTTTTTGTTTCTCAGTCTGCAGGGACTTGGATTGGGAGCCAGAGGGTCCCGGATTCAAGTCCTGGTGCTGACCAAGTCTCGATATCGACCTGGTAGCTGGAGAGGTGCCCGTTCACTTCCTTAGCATTAGCCTTGAGCAAGGCAGCGAGCCCCCACCTGCTCGGGCGCTCCACCCTGTGTAGTCGTTTACAATCAGAATAAATCTGAATGTACAGCACCGTCTGATGATCTCCGGCTCGTTTAAAGTCTACGATGCATTTTGAATATGTTGTATCTAAAAGTGATTCCTGTGTTCGTTTGTTTGTTTGTTTGTTTGTTTGTTTGTTTGCATCAACACAAACTGAACATCAACGTCCTTTCTTGTGTTTTTTCAGTTCCACCGCTCCTCCACCTTCTGCACCTTCTCCCCCACTCTCTCCATCACCCTCCTTCCTTCCTTAGTTACATATTGATTAGGTCGCTCAGCGTGTGTGTGTGTGTGTGTGCATGTGTGTGTGTGCATGTGTGAGCATACAAGCCTGGTCCTGCTGTGGTCAATGAGGTCAACATGGTGGCAGACAGACTTCCCCACCCCCTCCGCTTTTTGTGTGTTTCTTTTTCTTCTCTCTGCCTCCTCTATCACCTCCTCTCTCTCGCTCTCGCATCAGCATCCTTCATGGACTCACTAACAGGCCGGCTGATCACAGCTGACAGACATTGAATGTGCAGCCTGCAGTGTGCAGCTCCTCATCACATCATGTGTGTGGCAGGACGACCTGACACACGGTGTGTCCCAGTTTAAGCACACGAGCCTCACAGAAGTCGACCTCATTAAGAGGTCCCACACCGTAATGTATAAAAATAAATATAATCAAGGTAAACAGGTGTTCAGTCACGGGATGATTGTGTGCAGAGCATCAGGTGACGCCCCTCGCCTCTCTCATTTTGTCTTTGTATAGAAAAAGAAAGCAGCGTGTTTTTCAAACACCACCTGACAGTGACCGCCCTCGCTGACCCCTCAGGCCGGCAGACTCGCTGTCTGAGTGGAGGAGGGGGCAGGATGGATGGGAGCGAGGGGTCGATACAGGTCAGGAGGCAAAGATGGAGGGAGACGCACGCGGAGGAAGCCTGAGAGGATGCAGCAGAGACAACGCTGCAGCGACTTTATGAACTCATCATGTGGACAAACTGGGAACTCAAACGCTCTCTCACCTGTCTTAAGTCACCGTCAGATTCTCTCATGGCGCCCTGAGGAGGAATCCTGCAGGCTGAGGGGACACTCTGATCTTCTTGTTTAGGCCCAGTCTGTTTTTTTTTTTAAAGATGAACAGAATCCTATCCAAAAGAACCGGAGCATAGAGACACACTCTCTCTCTCTCTCTCTTTCTGTCAAGGCAACAACCCCAAAACAACCTTTAAACAAAATCCAACAATCTTGAACTATGCCACCAAACGTAGAAGTTCTAGGCAACACATGTCCGTTTTTGCCGCTGTTTCTGTTTTAGATGAACAATGATGAAATCGTGAAACAGAGTGTGGATCATCTTAGGATTTATTCAGCCATGGTCAGACAATACAGAAACACAACACACTGACAAAGTGCAGACCATCGCTGACCAGGATCTGACAAACATTGACAAACATTGACAAAGTCTTCACCTTCGCAGTGTTGATTATATTCTGCTGGAAGGTACAGCCCACCTGGCTGCTTTGTTTGAAAGGCCAAAAAGAAGACACATCTCCTTGACTCTTAAATATCAGTAATCTACATTTCTTCAGTCTCAGAGAGTCGACCCGAACCTGGAGCAGAAAACAAGAAATGTTCAGACGCAGTGAAATGAGATTATTGATCAGTTTACACTAATGACCGCTCCTCTTATTGAACCGGTGTGAGAGGTCACTGACACACATACACACACACACACACACACACACACACAGGAGTACACTGGACTCAGATGAAGGACAGGTTGCCTAGTCGAGGCTGGGCTGAGATTCTTTGGCAGTAGAGCGCCCTCTGGTGGCTCGATCCTTCAACAGCACACACACAGTCCGTACAGGAGTCCATCATCTCACTGTTGAATGCCACAGGCTGACCTTTGACCTTCCTCATGTGACATCTGATACCCTCATCATGTGACCGAGAGGTCTGTAGAACTTTAGACTTCTGTCCTTTTTACTCCTCCGTCTTTGTTTGGAGCTAAAAGTTAAAAATATAAATCATAAAGACTTTTCTGTTCTCTGACTTTTTATAAAGGGATATTTATGAATCTCATTTAATGGTGTTCGTGTCCCATTTTAACTTTTAAGTTTAAAGTTGTGCCTGAACCGAACGTGGACGTCTCCTCTCTGTGGACGTGTCGTCTCATTACTTTGGACACAAACTACCACAGTGTCATTATCACGTTATCAGGTGTTAGCTAACACGACAAAGGTGCTCCTGGAGGGTCCATGTTGCTCGCCTGACTTCTCTAACTCGTTACTGGAACGCCTTTAATTCAGGTGTGATGTCATTCCCAGCTCTGACATCAGAGGGAAACAGAACGCACCAGAAGCTGAAGGCGTGCCGACGCTGGTTTAAGTTCTGAATGTGACGGGTTGACTTCTTGTTTCTGCAGATAAAGTTCACAGATACAGGATGAATATTTAAGAAACATTTGAATAAACTCGTCGTGGTTGTTAAGAAGAAGAGAAACCTTTTAAGACCTGCAGAAGATAAAGTGAAGAACGTTTTGAAGAGATATATTCTTTGTGAACACTGAGGTTCAGCATGTTGAACATCTCTGTCCTTCCAGTTTTGTTTCTGAGAAACGAGTGAGACAGGAAGTGAAACCTCTTCAGATAACAACAGATTTATTGACACGTGTTTCATAGAGATGATTTTTTATACTTTCTGTAGAACAAAAAAAAAGCATGTTACAATAAATATAAACAAATACTTTGAAGGGATGTTCGTTCTTCTTTGAGAAAAATATGTAAATGTTTGTTTGGGGTTAAAAAAAAAGTAGCTGAGGGATGTTTGAAATATGAAAAGAAGAAGAAGAAGTTCCTGTGCACAGTTTTAAATGTCTGAGTGAACTCAGACTGGAGTCTGTTCCTCCTCTGTCTGGCTCTCCAAACCGACGCTCTCCTCCCGTCTGTCCACTATTTTTGTTTCCTTCTCCTCCTCCTCCACTTTTGGCGGTAACCACGACTCCTCGTGCAACCTCTCGCTCTTCTCCACCTCCTGAACACTAGGGGGCGACGTGAGCTGCATGTGTTCCGGCAGGTGTTTGAACTCCTCCACGTTCACGTCGTAGTCCTTCATCTTGTAGTCCAGGATCCACCAGAAGCTGACAAATCCCACGTCGAGGATCCTCTGCGGCAGCTCCCTCCAGGGCACCGACAGGTTGGAGCACTGGGCCTCGTACAGCGAGGCGGCCGGGTCGTAATCCGCCCGGTACACCAGAGAGAGCAGACCCAGGCCGACGTGACGCAGACGACCCTCGTTGCGGAGCTTCACCAGACTCTGCACGTGGCCGTCAGAGGTGGCGTTGCGTATCCATGGCGACAGGAGTCCCAGCTGGTTGGAGCGGTCCAGCAGGGCGGTCTCGAAGGACGACTGGTCGGGTTTGGTGTAGAAACAGGTCAAGGCCCCGCCCAGCAGAACGCCGTATGCCGAGGCTTTGAAGGGTCGTTCCCACGCACCGACAGCAAACTCACGACACGCCTCTTTGTAGTCGGACGCCAGGCTGCGACAGAACACACCTGCAGAGAGGAGGAAGGACACTTAGTCCCACCTGGGCTCCTTCTCTAGATACAGAGTCAGGACAACACTTTACACAAAACATTGACACACTATTATATATAAAAAATATCGGTATCGTCCACATGTATCTAAATCAGATAAAAGAGGATCGGTGCATCTCTAACCGGAAGTTCATTAAACTACAGGGTTTGATAAAACAATAAACAAAACTTCACATCTCTTACCACAAGTGTCCCATCAACAAACAACCGTAAGAGCGGAGATTTTAGCAGCAGGATAAACTACCCGTCACCTAAAGCTAGCTAACTAACTAGCTTCCATGCATACCTGCCTCTCGCGCCCTGTTTCTCACCTGCTTTGCTGTTTTTCAGTCTCTCCCATCGGCCGACCGGAACCGGAGCTGCCGCTGTTTCTGCCGCCGCACAGAACATCCTCCTCAGCACACGAAACGAAGCCATTCCAGCTGCTTTCAATCACGACTACGGTCACCTTCACCCGATACTAGCATCCTGCCTGTCAAACAGACTGCTCACATGGAGCCAAAATGGCGCCCGGAAAGAGTAGCAGTTTAAATCTTCCGACGATCGTTCCTCTGAGCAAACGTTCCGCTTGTTGTCACTTTTTTTAAGCATCAGTTCATCACCCAAAGACTGTAAATATTATGGTTAATATAATTCCAATGATCACAAATTATGTTTTGCTGCAGCTCATTAGAATAACGTTTGAATTAAATTGTTCTGCTAGAAAATTGACTTTTAAGGAGATAAAATTTCAGATTTCGGATTCTGTAATTTCGTCAAATAATGAAAATATTAATAATAATAACTTAATTTATATAGCACATTTAAGAACAGATATTTATAACGAGCTGGCTTTGACAGACAAAGACAGGAAGTCAGGACAACATTTTTAAAAAATCGGATAATAATTAAAAGATACATAAATAGAACTCTCATATTTAAATAAATTAATATTAAAACAACGATGTATTTTACTATTATTATTATTATTTTACGTATTTACTTTCCAAAAACGTAGGTCACGTGACGGCTTTGTTGACGTGGTGACGTGTACCGGAAGTCATGCCAGCAGAGCAGGTAGTCGATCTATGAGAGACGTCAGCAGCGTAACGTTTGAGTTATTTTATGTCCGTTTATATATCCTGTTCAGGTTTTTTTCTTATATTTAAGTTAAAAACGTTCACAACTTTAAACTAATGACAAACAACCGCGCTGCTGACGGTTAGCTTAGCTGTAGCATTAGCTTTAGCATTAGCTGTCACAGCTCATCAGGGACATCCTCCAGGTGCGTTTGAAAGCTTTTCTATCACCTCTGACAGGTACACTGTCAAATGTCTACTGGACTGTTTGATATAGAAGTTAAAGACGACATTAAACTGTCATTTATAGGAGGTTTATTAGCGTGCTGCTGTGTAAGTGAACATATGTCACCTGTGCAGCTGACAGTTTCTCAGGTAAACTTGGTCTCAGGTGTCTTGTCTTTGCTCGTCTCCTCACAGGTGTTGCATGAGGTCTCTGTTTGTTCAGAATCATGGCCAGTCCAAATGATCTTCAGTTTCAAGGTAAGAGAATCTGGATGTGTTTCTGTCTCCTTTAACTCTACAGATGATCAAATGTACAACATGATAAATATGTTATTAAAGGTTCAGAGGCACAGATCAACTTATTTTCAGTTCCTATCCGATTCAGATAAATATGTACCGATACCGATATTTTAAAATCCTAATTTTGTTATTAATGTTGAGTAAGGTTTCAAAAAGTTGTAGGTGTTATATTTCTTATTGAAAAAAAAAATATATATTTAAAAAAAATGCATAAAAATTAAAATGATTCCAGATAAATGATTCTGAACTTTGTGTTGGCTTCACATTAAAACAGGAAGCAGCAACACCTGTCAGGTTTTCAAATTAAATAATTTTAACAGAAGTTGAGTTTTACGTTTTGCTCACATAGAAGGAGCTGATCCGTCTCTTCTGAACGTCGTCACGGAGACGATTTGTGGACACTTCTTACAGTTCAGTCTGAACGTCTTCAAAGAGAGACCGTACGAGCTGAGAATGTTGAGAAAGTGACCAGCGATCTTTCTTAATCTGTGGCGTGGATCGGCATCGTCAATCCGATATCTGATATGTAAATGGCGTCCATATCGGACCCAATACAGTTTTAGATTTGGATCTGTCCCATCTCTAATCAGCCGAGTACATAAAATGAAACACACATCCTCTGCAAATACTGGAATCTTCTAACCTGACCTCTTGAGTTAATCAGAAATGATTTAATCCTCCTGACTGACTGAAGCAGACTTCTAGAACCTCGACCTCATTATTTCAAAGAGCGTGTCTTGGTTGTAAGAGATTAGCCGCCTGGCCTGCAGCCCGGTTTATTCCCCCCCCGTGCCTCTACCTGCGGGAGGTGGGCCTTAAGGGTCAGGTTCTTCACCTGGATCAGTAACCTGGAGCTCACAGAGCCGGCTGATAACCTTCTTTGTGTCACCAGATTCCTGCTCCTTTACATCCTGAGCCTGCGCTCCCTGACTCTCTGTGCTGCTTGATGTTTGTTTGCAGAGTTTGAAGAAGCGGCAGAGCTTCTGTCTGCAGACCCCGGAGCTTCCACCCTCAGTATGTCTGCCTCCAACACCAACAACACTACAGGAGGAGGAGGCGCAGGAGAGGAGGTGAAACTGGACCTGTCGGAGGACGAGGAGGGCCAGGAGGAGAGTTCAGAGGTGAGGAGACCGTCTGTGTGGAATCATGACGGCCTGACACATTCCCAATCACTAATGTACCTGACCTGGGCTGCACATGGACTGTGAGCACACTCACATTATTGAACATTATTTATGTATTTATGTCACTCCTGAAATGTGATTTTGAATGCAGCTTATGCTGTTTTTATGTTTGTCTTTTGAGTGTGATTTGATTGTGATGAGAGGATCTCTGAGCTTTTAATGCAAAACATATTTCTGTTCAAACAGACAATAAAGTCTTATCTTATCTTGACTGACGAGCGTTCAGAGTCATGACCGTTTTTATCCGTCCCCTCAGCTGTTAGCAGGACAGAAAGCCAGCGGGGGATTCTGGACCTTTGAGTACTATCAGTCCTTTTTTAACGTCGACACAGTGCAGGTAAGATCAGTATTAATCAGTGTTTAACATGTTTCATAATGACAGTTGGTGTTAGTTTGTGGTGTGACACGGATCGTGTGCTGCAGGTCCTGGACAGAGTGAAAGGCTCCGTGATGCCGTTACCAGGAAAGAACTTTGTCAAACATCACCTCAGGAGCAACCCCGACCTTTATGGTGAGGAAATGTTACCTTATCTTTTATTCTGTTACTCTTCCCTGTCAGTGTTTCATGTTTGTATTTTTAAAGATCTTAGAGCACCGCGGGGTTCACAGACAGGCCGAGAATCTTCAATCTGTTTGTGTCTGTTCAGGTCCGTTCTGGATCTGTGTGACCCTGGTCTTCTCCGTCGCGATCAGCGGGAACTTGTCCTCCTTCCTGAGTCAGATGGGAAACCCCGAGTATCACTACAGACCGCAGTTCCACAGAGGTCAGTCCTCCCCCCCCCCCTCTGATCGCCCCGACTCAGCCTGTCGTCTTGTTACTGACCCTCCCTTTGTTCCTCCGTCCTGCTCGCTGCTCGCAGTGACCATAGCTGCAATCATCATCTTCATGTACGCCTGGCTGGTGCCCATCGGCCTATGGGGTTTCCTGACCTGGAGGCAAGGGACGGAGAGGCAGGTCGGAGGATATTCCTTCCTGGAAACAGTGTGTGTGTACGGCTACTCGCTCTTCATCTACATCCCCACGTCGGTGAGTCCAGCGTCTCGTCTCTCTCGTGAATTTAAAAGTCTTCCAGTTTCTCTCCCTCTCCCTGATTCCTCTTCTCCGACCATCTGTTCATCCTCAGCAGATGAAGGGAGATGTTCTGTAAGGGTTCAGAAACATTTGAGACATTTGAGCGTCTACAACTCTACGAGCATCCGAGGGAAAATGTTCATCTGTTGATATTTTCTCAGTTTATATCAGAAGAGACTCACACTCATGTTCCTCTAGTGGGAACAAGTTTGGTTCTGGGTACAGAATAATTCACGGGTTAGAACGAGGAGGAGGAGTCTCTAACAGTCATGGGGTCTGAGCGCGCCTCACTTGTCATCGCTCTATCACCTGCAGGTTTTGTGGATCATACCGTTCGAGTGGCTACGCTGGGCGTTGATCCTGGTTGCCATGGTGATTTCTGGCTCTGTCCTGGTCCTCACCTTCTGGCCCGTTGTCCGCGACGACACCAAGGTGATGGCGATGGCCACGGTCGCCACCATCGTGGTTCTGCACGCGCTGCTGGCCGTGGGCTGTAAGGTCGGTGTGCACAGCGAGGACGTTCACATGCTGCACACGTCGGATCCCGAGCGGAGAAGAGTTAATTCTCTCTCTTTTCTTTCAGATGTATTTCTTCCAGACAGCCGCACATATACCGACAGCCCCCCTCACTACAGCCCCCCCGGCTCACACCACACTGGTCACCAAAGCGCACTAACATCAGGGAGGACAAGGAGGAGCTGAGGGACGTTTGTGTTGTTGAGTCACATGATGACATCATCAGACTGTACAGAGCGCCGGGTGGAGGGGACGTTTGATTTGATCACCTGATGAAGAGCCGGGATCAGAGTGTGTGTGTGTGTGTGTGTGTAACTTATGTTCAGGTGGTTCTTCTGTGACTGAAGTAACACTTTGTTCACCGCAATAGTTGTACATTTCTGCTGCGATGGTTCATCTCATGAGTCTGACATGGTTTCCTTCACACTGTGGCCCCGCCCCCTCTCCATCATTTAACCAGCGTTCAGAATCAGTGGAGGAAAAAAAACAAAAGACAATCTGCAGCCAATCATTGCCTTTTTACAACATAGAAGAACTGTCTTTAGATGTTCAAAGATGATTCCAAACTAAAAAAAAAAGATGATCGAAGACGTTGACGACAAAGTTTGTGATATTTTGTCTCCGCCTCTAAATCTCATGATGTGTGGGAGGGGTTTGTACTTGTGACTAAAAGCTGAGCAGAGACAAAAGAAGATGGCCTCACTTAATCCATTCATCTGCTGCATCATTTTAGTAAAAAAAAAAAAAAAATGAACATAGAGAAATAGAAGAGGTGACACAGGAGGGATGTAAAGGTCATATTCTCAGAGCGCCACCAACATGTCAACAGTGTTAAATAGCGTGCAGCTCAATCATTTTTGTCCATTCAGTATTGAACGGATATTTTAATGAGTCAGTGAAACCTTCTCATCACGCCACCTCTAACTGTGTCGCTGCGGCATTCAGAGCCTGACGCATCCTGTGAGTGTTTCCCATGATGCTTCAGTCACAGACGTGTGAATAGGACGCCGTGTCAGACGCTCTTTCAGGGCTGTGAATGTGTTTGAATGAACAGGACGTGAGCTGTCTCTCCTCTCAGAAACATGAAGAGCTTCTTTACGCTCTCTCGTTAAAATGACTTTAATTTAACTTCAGGATTTATTGTAACGCCATGAAAGGGTTAATCTGCAGAATATTTATTTCCTGCTGTGAAGCGAATCGTTTTTTTCTTAATAAACTTCGAGTCTGACTCCTGGTCGTCTGTGTGTCCATTACATACTGCTCTGAACCCGGACCTGTCCTGACTGACTTCAGACTGGACCTGAACCTGCTTTGAAGACAGGAGACTTGGACTCGTCGAGAATAACTTAAGACTTCAGTGGACTCTGGACTCGACTGACCTGAGAAGTCACTTTAAATTGTCTTCACTTACTCAAGACCTGACGCTGAATCCCTGTTATTGGGTCCAACTCAGCCCCCCAATCGGGTATAGATATAAACCCAGACAAAGCTCCTCAAAACATGTGTTTGAAGTTTCTTGTTCTAAATCCACTCTGATCCTGTATTTGATCATGTCTATAAACCCCTCTATTTCAGCCCTGCTCAGAACAGGCTGTTTCTGTGTCTGTACCTTTAAATATGTAAATGAGCTGTGTCTGACCACACCCCCTCTCTAGAAGGGCTCGGGTGTCTCAGTGCTTTCTGGCTCCATGTCCTATTGTTTACGGTGAGAAGGCAGACTCAGAGGGTAGAACGAACACCTAGCTGTGGGAGTGTCACCCACCTGGGGGAGGGGCTACTGCCCTTTGTGATGTCATGAAGGGAAAATCTCCTAACGGCCTGTTTGAGAACACATTTTCTGAAAAGTGGAGCAGGCAGAAGACGGAGAGGATGGACTTTTCTCATCATTGGGGGGTTTGTAGACACATAAGAGTTAGAGGTGACATTGCAGAATCTTGAAGTTTTGGACAAAATCTGAGCAGGATGGAGGACAGAGACGTTGTGTCTGGAGTCGATGTGAGACAGTGAGAAAGTGTTATTACTGCTGGTCAACACAGAAATGACAACATGACAGTCATCCTCATACAGGATAAAAGTGGACGCCTCTATGGACTACACAATGACTCATGACATGACGCTAACAGCTAGCTACCACACGGGAACATCTGCTGTCTCTGAAAGTCAAATACTACAACAGCTGATCCGGGATGGTTTTGGAACATCTCCAGCACATTTAATTTTTTCATCGTTTCTCGTTTTTTTGTGAAAGAAAAACAAAAACAAAATAAAAACAACAGAAAGATTAATCCTACAAAGACACATTTTCTCTCAGCTCTCTCGAAACTCGCTAACTCTTTAATCCCAAACAAACCGAGTCCGCCTGATGTGACACTGGAAGCAATGCATACGTGTGTCAGTCTCTCTTCTTCTGCAGGCTGATAGAAGGGGGCGGGGTCTGTGTGTGTGTGTGTGTGTGGGGGGGGGTGTCGGGGGTTATGATATGTTGGAGGTCATACTTTGTGAATGGACGAGGAGGGAGGCGGGAGGACTGACTCCGCCTCCCATGCCCCGACATCAAAGTCTCTGTGCGACAGTCTCTCAGTCTCAGAGGGAGGAGACGAGGGGGGAGGAGACGAGGAGTTTACAGATCCGGCACAGTTTCTCTCCTTCCTGCAGGCCGATGGCTGCAGACCTGCAGAGTCACCGGGTCTTTCCTGCTTCTCTCTCTGAATCTTCGGAGCAATCTGTCTCGGCGAGCGGCCATCCAAGGAGGCACCCGCTGCGATGACACTCGTCTAAGAACACGGGGAAGAGAACAGGTGGCGTGGAGCAGCAGGTGGCGTGTTCCAGGTTTACAGGCTTTAAAATGACAACGTTTTGGCAGACTGTTGTACTGATCTCCTTCTACGCTGGGGAGGGTCGTCGCCATGACAGAATTTAAACTTCGATATGATTCTTGTAAAGATATCGATTCCTGTCTGATACCATGGCAACAAAAACATAACTCCATGGCAACCAAAAGTGTGTTATTTCCTGCTGCCTTGGTCTTCTGTTTTGCTCTGCTTATTCAGATGATTACAGAGTTTACATCAAACTCCAGCATGAAGGAGACCCAGTGCAATTAAACTTTAGGTTCACATGTTGTGATGAGCAGAGGGTCGGCCTGTTTCTGTTACAGTCAGACTTCTCCTCACACTCGATGGCCTCTGACCGGTTTGTCCTGCTAAGGTCGGCCATACTTTTTAAATAACACGTTTTAAACTGATACAATCTCTGTGATTTTATTGATTGATAGAAATAAACAGTTCGACCTAAATTTCACAAATACATTGTCAAAGTTTCCAGTCTGAAATGTAGCCAACTTATTTGTGCACAATGACCCGTTTTTAGGTACCTAGGACTTGTTTTGGTTGCCGTGGTAATGAAACAGGTATTCATTTTTACTAAAATCAAATCTAAGTTTTGAAACCTGGCGTTGCGACAACCCTCGTCCTGCATGAGTGAGTCTGTCCAGAGAAGAACGGCGAGGTCTTGAAGACTGGATCGGATATGAAAAGCCAAGATGGCTGCCCAGAGATGAGTGTTTATGATAAAAGTGTCCTTATGTCCGAAAGAGAACCCGCCCTCAGTGTAGTCCGTCTGCAGGAACACGCTGATATCTGGAAACACGTCGATTCGTCAGGAGGGAACCGAGTGACGAGACACCGGGCTAATTATGACACACAATAATACCAAAAATAAAGAGGGGGGGGATTCAGTTACATGTTTAAGGAGAGGGGGTGGATGATAGCTGCAGTGCTTCTCTGTGCACGTGTTACAGTCCCAGGAAATCCAGGAGAGGGGGAGGGGAGGGGGGGGGGTCGTCTGTCAGCGAGACGAGCATGTGGACGGATACATTGCGTTCACCGTTCAGAGAGTGTTGGACTGAACGAGGACAGGAGGGGGGGGGGGGGGGGGGGGGGCAGCAGCTCAGCGCTGGGTTTGGTATACTGGTTTTGGCTGCGGTCGGTGGGTCAGTCAGGGCTGAAGGACGAGGGGGGAGCAGGGGGGATCTCTTCTCATGCAGGGGGCGGGGACGACGAAGAGGTCACTGCTTCGACATCTTCGTCTTAACTGCCGTAGTGCATGGTGTTGCTGGGGATGACCATCGGCGAGGCCATGGAGATGGCCGCACCCCCCATGGTGAACTGGTTGGTGACGGGGTAATAAGTACCGCTGTTGCTGGGACCCGACTGACCCGTGGTGGCTCCTGCAGGGAACAACACAGTTACAAGTTAGAAAGAGAGGAGAGAGAGAGAGAGAGAGAGTGTGTGTGTGTGTGTGTGTGTGAGGAACTGCAGGGAGGCAAGCTGCATCATTAAAAAACCACCAACGCCGTTTTGTTAAACGTGTTTCAGATTGGCTCCTCTTAAAGTGGAGATGCGAATATTTGGACCGATGTGTTTTCATTGTTTGTGTTTGTGAACGTACCCTGGACGATCCCTGTGCTCATGATGGAGCCCATCCTGGAGTGGGTGTGGTTTACAATTCCTGTGTTCACTGCGACCAATCAGAGAGGAGAACAGAGTTAATGATATGCGCAGCACTAGAGCAGACTTTGGCCTGTTGCATGGCTAAATGACGAATCCTTTTCTGTCACACACACACACACACACACACACACACACACACACACACAAATCTGGTGCAGCAGCTGAGTAACCAAGTGTTGGTCGTACATCCTGTGACTGTCAGACAACCAGATGGCAAACACTCATTTCAACCGTCTTTTCTGCAGAACATTTTTATTTGTTGCTGCTGAAATAGTCGACATCACTGAACCATCGGTTGAATAAAAAAAAGTAGAAGCAGATGTTTGACTGTTCAGTCAGATTTCTACAGATATTATGTTCATAAGAAAAAAAGCTAAAACCGAATTAAAGCAACAATATGTAGGAATTTGGTTTGGTGCACTTTGGCGCCAACCGAAGGCCTCTGAGTGCAACTGCACTCTCTTAAGACATAGTGCTGTTATCATTAGCTCTCTCTCCTGTCCTTTCTCTCTCTCTCTAGATACACTGTATGATGTGGATCAGTGAGGATGAGTGTGTCCGTACCCAGGGGGATGAGGTTGTTGTGAGACACTGAGGGCCCGCTGCCGATGACTGTACTGAGGTCATAAGCTGCTGGCATCCCTGCAGGGAGACACAGGAGGCAAAGTCTTCAAGATCTGCTGATACAGGAATCATTTCAACATTCTCATTATTAACATTCATCACCAGCAGACGTGCTGACACCATGACACTAACAGCAGTGTTAAACAGGAAGACGAGGAGAACGAGCTGCCTTTTTACTTACCTGACCACGACAAAGGATCGCAGTGAAGAACACAAACATCACACAAAGGAGAAGGTTTGATTCAGAGCTACAGTTTGTCCCATCGCGCCCCGCTGTCTGCGTCTGACACATTTTAAAGGTGACCTCAGTGTGTGTCATACACAGCGAGGCAGCAGTAGCTCGATGACCCGTCACTGAGAGGTCATGGAACAGTATCTACCTGCCGGGTCGTGATGTATTTATGACTGAAACGGGATAGACCCAATCACAAGATACAAGGTGGGACATAACGTTGGGGTAAACTGATGAAAAACTGAGTAAGCGCCCCTGAGTTCAGGATGAGTCATCAGACATTTGAAACAATCCAGGAAAAGAAAATCCAGATATTCAGATGTAGAAACACTCTGATGATGATTTATTGAAATATATCAGGCAGATAAATGAACATTTAACCGGCTGACGCTGTGAATCAGACTTTAACGTCTGCAACATATTCCTACAGGATAAAAATTTTTTTTAAAGTGTGTCGACTCAAACTTGTTGTTTTTGTCCCCGACAGGTTAGTTAGTCTAAGTGTGTGACATCATCACAGAAAGGATCTCTAAAGAGCGAGACAGAGGAAGATGATAACCACAAACAGCTGTGACATCACTCTCTACAAACCGTCATCGGGTCTTCGTGCGTTCATATTGAGTCTGTGACGGCGTGACGTTAATGTCCCAGTCTGTGAGGTCACATTGCGTTTCCGAGTTGGGGGAAGCACTGCACAGCAGGATCTCCACATACACACACAGTCAGACATGCGCACACACACACACACACACAGCACTGCACTCCCCTGCTGGCTCCACCGATCCCGTCTCTCCTCTGTTACTACCTCTGATTATCTTACAGGGCGGGGATAACGCCGCCCCCATATTACGCCTCCGTGAGACTCAGATGGGGCGGGGGCGTGAATATCGCGGCTTGAAACGGCGGTCTTAACAGGGCTACTTTAAAAAAAAAAACAGGAACCTCACAGAACTCAGGAGTGGCTGATCTTTCGTTGCCTAAATCTGCTTTGAGTCTGTTTTCTAACGTAAGAAACGTCTCTGTTCCCGTGGAAGCGACCCACACAGAAAGTAAACGAGGACGCCGGTCGGTGCAGCGGGTCAGACTCTGCGTCCTTCCTCGTCTCTTATATTCTCATCATGTCACTGAAATCAGTTTTGATCTCCCCGTGTCTCTGTGTGTGTTCACCTGATACAGCCATCCCCTGATTCATGCTGTAGGCCGCCCCCGAGTTCCACATGTTCTCAGACGGGGAGGTGTAGTGTGAGCCAGGAGGGGGGTTTGGGGTGGAGCCTGTGTACCTGCACACACAAACACACACGTTCAGAGTCGGACAGACACACGGAGGACCCCCGCCTTTAACCATGGTATCCCGGTTACTGTCGGGGTCGGACGGGGTGAAGAGAGTGAACTCACCTGAAAAAGGGGTTCTTCAAGTCCAGGAGATTGCTGGACTTTGATCCTGTCTGGTCCACCTGGGCAACAATACTGATGTCGTAGCTTTGTCTGTGGGGACGAGGGATCAGCGGTTAGCTTAGCTTAGCATTCCAGGTTAAAGTCGACTTTTAAAGATTTAATGTCTATAGTTTAAGAACACGGCTATGCTGCAGAGAAGTGCGATGACGAGCTTCACACCTCTTGTTGGCGATCAGCAGCGCCGTGCCGGACAGCGTGTCTCCGGCTTTGGTGAAGAGAGGAGACTGCAGCAGACAGCGGACCTGGTACCAGTGAGTGAGCGGCTCTGTGGGCGCCGTGGAGAGCCAGACGGTCACCCTGCACAGGAAGAAGAGAGGAAGCGTGAGGCAGAGTGGTGGACTGATTAAAGACATTTCATCGTCATCATCATCATCAGCTGACTTACATTGATCCCACAAACGCCACGTCAAACCAGAACGCCAGACCGTGCACCAGACCCGAGTGCATCATGTGGAACTTAAAGGGAATCTCTATCCTGAGAGACACAACAAAGAGAGAGACCAGAAATACTCAGTACACATTTAAACATGCTGCACACACACACACACACACACAGACAGACAGACACACACACACACACACACACACACACACACACACACACACACACACACACACACACACACACACACACACACACACACACACACACACACACACACACACACACACACACACACACACCTGTAGAGATCCTCTTCTTTGGTCTCCAGGAAGTTGACTGTGTGTTTGACCGACTTGGCCATCAGAATACGGATATCAAACGTGTCCTGTGGAGGGAGATCAAGGTTTAGAATAAACAAAAACAAACCGTCTCGACGTGAACAATAAAACGTTCTTAGATTTACCAAACAGGCTGCAATTATTTCCCAGCATGCAATGTGGTTTACATGATCTAACGCCAAAATAAAACACTATTTGATAGAAGAAGAGAGGACATATTTAGAGTAATGAAAGCTGGGACCCTGACTCAGACCACAAACCCCACTTTCTTAAGATTCTGTGTGTGCACAATGGATAACATTAAAAACAGAAAGCTTGTGTACACACATCCAGGCAAAATGCATACAGGTGCAGGACAAGACAATGTATAACCTGCAGAGAAGAGAAAGGACGGCACACTTTCAGCTCCTCATGAGAAACGTGTGGATCCAAAGGATCGTCCTCAGATTTGACTTAGACCAAATGAAGCTTCTGATTGGGAGCTGAATAGTGCGCCGACCTTTCTCTGTTTCCTGCAGTGGATAACCTACCACGATTGGCTGTCGGAAATACTCGTCCACTGCTGCCCCCCGCAGGGCAGAGAGGTCTACACCGTGGAAGGAGGGCTGGTACCTGAGGGCGGAAAAACAAAGTCACTCCTCAGTTGTTGTTTTTTTTTTTACAAAGTGCTTTTAAAAAATGAGAACATATATATTTATCTAACTGCCTCTGCTTAACCAGAAGACACAGATCTCTTTGTTGCTTTAATTAAACTGCTTCAGTTAAAGAACGTGATCGAACTCTGAGCCGTCAAACAAAGAAAACCAGTTTGAAAAGTCACCACGGAGCCTCTCCTGTAGGTCTCTGCTGTCTAAACATAGATGACAGATAAAGTTTGTTTGAGTCTTCAGGAGGAGACACAAACGCTAACGGTTACCAGAGTTTATCCCTCGCTTAGCTTAACCATGTCCAGACAAAGTCGGAAAAGTAGAAGGACAAACATCCCGGTAAAAAGCAACGGAGAAGTGTTAGTCATGCAGCGCCTGTTGTCATAGAAACAACACACGTAATAAAAAAACAAAACACCAGCTGGACACAGGAGTCTAATCCAGTTCGGATAGGTCACTAAGTTCCTGCACCGGTTAAAAGATCCATGCGAGGTTCAATCTATAAAAACTTATTTTGGTCGTAGAGCAATTAAACTGAGGCCTCTCTGTTTTCAGCCTGCCCCTCCCGCGCTCCCCCCCCTCCCCCCCCCCTCACCAGAAGTTG
This sequence comes from Labrus mixtus, assembly GCF_963584025.1. Taxonomy (NCBI): domain Eukaryota; kingdom Metazoa; phylum Chordata; class Actinopteri; order Labriformes; family Labridae; genus Labrus; species Labrus mixtus. The sequence continues at coordinate 9,924,808 of NC_083631.1, forward strand.
GCCTTTGTGAACTGCTCCATGTAGAGCTGCTCGTCTGTGAAGGGGGCCAGGTGGACGTCTCCAATGGTCGGGAACATTTTACCTGATGTATGAAAAAAGTCCAGGTCAGAAAAAAAGACAAAAGTACAACAAACAATAAGTTCTGATATCAAACAGAACACCAAGCATCAGATAAATGTTTGCGTGCCCGCTGTGGCCCCGTCATGTTAACCAGTAACAGCAAGCGGCGAGCAGAGCTGCTAAAGGTCGTTTCTGCTGATACTGAACCCAAGTGGATCACTGGACAGATATTCTTTCCTCTTTAGCTTTAACCTCCTCACCGTTGGGTTTGAGGAACTTCTTGGCGTGCAGGTAGCTCTCCAGCATGCGTTCATTGAACAGCATGTATCCCATTGGCTCTGAGATGATGATGTCCACCTGCTCGGGCAGCGTCACTTCCTCCACCTTCCCCGGGATGACCACCACGCGCTCCCCCAGACGGTTACTGTTCACCAGCACCTGTAAGGTCAAGATCAGGGCGTAAACTAGGGCTGCAAATACCTACAGACACACCGACCAGGTGTGTGTGTGTGTGTGTGTGTGTGTGTGTGTTTAGACCTCTGCGTGCTGAGCCATGGTGCTGGCCTCCACAGCGTACACCTTCCTGGCTCCAGCTTGGGCTGCAAAGAAGGAGAGGATGCCTGAGCCACAACCGACGTCCAGCACCACCTGCAGCAAAGACGAGCGTCAACAAAGAGTCAGCAAACACTCCGCTCTGCTAGTTTGTGTATTTTCATCTTTTAGACATTGAAAACAGATCTCCCACGCTGCTCCAATAAAATGATATAAGTGTTTTCTTTCTAGCAGAAGGTAATGACCTTGTCCTTGAAGTCGGTGTGGTTCTGGAGAATAGCCCGTTGGTAAGTCCCTGTCCGAACGTAGTCCTGCATCATGTTCTGTTGCTGGGAGAGGTAGCCATAAAACTGCACAAACACACACACACACACAGAAGAGAGTAATAAGGACAACAGTGAGCCACATGCAGGTACAGGGAAGCTTCAAAGACGTTCGCTGGGCTTTGAATCGGCAGCTAATGAGCTCTCCAGCCCGTGAGGCGGCAGGAGCGAGGGGAACCGTTTCTCCGTCAGCTAATAATTCTAGGAGCTGAGAAGCAGCCAAAAAATAATAATGATTCAAAAGGTTCCAAAGAGTTTCTTTTGATGAAGATTTCTGATGAAGATTTCTGATGAAGATCGAGAAGCTAAAAATAGCAGACGGAGAATAAAATCAGAGGGGTGAGAGAGAGACGAAGAGAGAGAGAGAGAACGGTTCTGTGAGTGGAAAAGCAAACTGGTCTGAAAATCAATGAATCTCCTCTGAAGTCTGCTCAAGTATTAAAGTAATACTTTTGCAGGGTTAGGGTTAGTGTGTCTCACCTGGAAGTACTGTACAGCAGAGGACTCCTCTGTTCGGTCACTGAACACTGAGCGCTCACTGGAGTGACCACGACTGTTCTTCAGGACGTTATAAAAGGACTGAAAGTCTGAAGCAACACACACAAACACACACATTAACAAAGGCCAGAACCAGAAGGGATACATACAACACACCGCCAGTGAAAGTTGTGAAAAGGTGAATGTAAGTGAACACACTCGTGTAGTTAGTTTCTTAGCTTTAGAGAATTGTTGCCTTGCTACAGAAAAATACAGTTTCATAAATTCCTTTGTGGGTTTGTTTCCAGGTGAGTCAGAGTTTTTTGCCTGACTCGTATGGAACAGAAGGATCTGGTACATGTTTTGGTCTCAGCTCATCTGAGGTTGTGAGTGAGATGAGCACTTAAAAGGCGACGTTGAAGCGATGCTTAACGAACAGAAGGTGCCGCTGCAGAGAGTTCTGTATAGATCCAGTACTGTGATGTGTGTTTATAAGAGGACTAACTGCGGGGCAAAGCCGATGACGCCTGCTCCACACTCCAGGAAAAGTGGATCAAGTGTGTGGGAAGAACAGACTCACTGATTATATAAGTAACTCTAAAAACAGTCACTCTCTCCGAGGTTACAATCAGGCTAAATAAAGCCAGAGCGAAGTTTGAAAGTGTCCAGATTATCAGAATCAGAATCGGGGTTTATTGCCAAGTACATTTACACATACAAGGAATTTGTCTTGGTGCTAAACAATTAACAAGGAAATAAAGCAGAACTAGCAACAACTTAAATAATACAGTATAAGAAGATATTACAATATATAAAATAGAATTTAAAAATGTTAAATATCAAAAAAAAAGTATCACAAGTTCCTAACAAAGGACGTGTCTTATTCTGGTGTTTGTCAGAACCTACAATGTGTCTCGTTCGTGTGTGTGTGTGTGTGTGTGTGTGTGTGTGTGTGTGTGTGTGTGTGTGTGTGTGTGTGTGTGTGTGTGTGTGTGTGTGTGTGTGTGTGTGTGTGTGTGTGTGTGTGTGTGTGTGTGTGTACCTGCAGGTGAGGAGAACTGCAGCAGGACGCTGTTACAGCCCAGTGTGATGATGAATGACTGCTTCCCCACGCGGCTGCACTCCGTCTCCCTGGAAACCGAACACTTGAACACACTCGCCTCCTCTCCTGGAGAGAAAAGGGAAGACGATGGAGAGGGTCAGGACAAACATGGAACACGTGGGACTGCGTGCGTTTGCAAGAATACTTCATTAAGAAGAGTTCTGGGAGGGAAAAGTTGTGCGCCGCGCTGCTTCTGGAGATCACAACGTTTGCGTGCTTAAAGAGGAGACGCACCAATTCCTCATCCGTTGCTCACCGACACAAAGGAGGAGCTTTTAATGTTTTTGATTAAATGGCTGTGAAAATACTAAAATCAGATCTTCTCTTTTTGGCAAAATGTCCTAAAAACATCTGGATGATGTTTCCCCCGTGTTCCTCATAACGTTATAACAGTTTCATAGAGACGAGTACACAGGATGGCATGCACACAGCAGATATCTCCAGTTACAAGGCTGAATGACAGCCGGGTTTGTGAATGCAGCTGGCACTCGTGTTTATTTACTTGTTGTCAACAGAAACACGTGTTGGTCCAGCTCTCTGCCTTCAGACTGGAAACTCGTCCCGGTGGAGCAGCAGGTCCAGCTAACAGTCATTAACCAGCCTGAGCTAATCCAGCAGAAATTAAAGGATTGAGAGCAGCGCTTCAGACCGACAGAGACGCTTAGCTGATCTTCTAACCACTACTACACTACCCTGTTTACTGATCGACAACGTGGGGAAATACTGATTTAAGTACAAACACAAGTGATCCAGGACTGCAGGCTCGTTGATGTAACCCAAACACAGATTGAAGAAGCTGAGGTGTATGTTCTCTCACTGTTAGCTACAGAATCATAAAGCAAGGTAACTCAAACAGACTCTGGTCAGAGAAGCTTTTCAAAATAAGAGCGGTCCGGTGTGGCTGGCGGAGGGGCTGCTGCTGCTTCCTAAAGGGGGAAACTGCTAACTTCATCAACGACTCTTCGATGAGAACTTCAGGTTCGAATGTCTGTTGAATAAAATCCTACATCAGTTAATGAAGACTCATGTAGGCTGTGAAGGAGTTTTAGTTTGGTTTGGATGTGAGAAAAATACAAAGAAAAGTCAAAGTGTCAGATTTAATCGCCAAATCTGACTCAAGGGGACTTAACTCCAGTTACTATTTACTTTTATTTCAAGTTAAATTAACCAGAAAAACCCCGCTGAGATGAAGAACCTCCTACACGAGTGTCCCGGTCGAGACATGAGGGAGTTATAATAATGATAATAAAGCCCACCACCAGAGACAACAACCTTCATGATGATTGTCTCGAAGGTTATTTTCTCCATCGTGACAAAGACTCTCCTCCAGAGGATTTTATGTAAGAGCTTTCACACGGTGAGTCTAACTCGCTGTGACGAGTAAACTGACCTACATTTGTAGAATCGAGTGGACTTCCTGTTTGATGAGTCAGCAGGATATTTTTCTCTGCAAATAGATCGCTCCTGATCAGAAACAACACGGAGCTCTCTTCCTCTTCTCGTTTCTGGATTTCTCCGACACAATGAGGCGTTCTGTTTTGAGAAGGTGATTTGTTGCAGCTGTCAAGTTTGGACTGGATCACTAAGACGTTCAGAGATTTGATTTCAATCTCAACCAAAGTGAGCCATCACAGCTTCTGTTTTGGACGCCCCTCGGTTTACCAGATATGAGAGCAGTTATCAGGTCAACAGGTGTTGCAGCGATGGAAGCGGGCAAGAGAAGTGGTTCAGATAGAAGTGATTGTACCCGACCTAAAAACCCTCTGCATGTTTCTAATAAGCTCCACGAGCAGAAACGTGCTCAAACTAGAATCAATGTTGGAGATGCTTTTGAAAAATGGAGAGAGGGTGAACAGCCCACTCGGTGTCAGAGTAACAGATGACTCCTTTAAAGTTAAAATAACCTTGTTTTGCTTCAGGGAGGTCAGCATTCATAAAAACTTGTTAAAAATAGAAAGGTACAAGTTTCTGTGCACCCTGCATCAGAGCTGAAGGACGCCACTTTTAGAAGAATATTCAGATCCACTATGAGAGGGAGTTCACGCTCTGCAGCCCGACACAGGCTCGGTCTGACTATAAGAGGAAGGCAACGTGATAAATAATTAAGTCTCATGCAGAGATTTCATGTTATATAATCAGAGTGTGTCTATATCGGTAACTTTGTTCTCCGAGCGGAGGACTCTTCTGCACTCTGACACAGACTGTTAACTGAACAAAGTCAGCTGATTTAAATCACACTCAGTATCTATGTGGCCATCCTGGGGTCCGAGAGCCTCAGCTTGAGAAACTCTTGATGTTACAGTATTTGATCAACACTGACCAGGCTGAATTTACATCGTTCAATGACTCCTTTCGAGTAAAATGACTAAGACTATTTACAGGACTAGTTCCCCTTTGAGTCATATAATATGTTACGTGCTATGTTCTAGTGTTGTAGAACTCCAGACCGGTCTTGTCCCGGTCTTGGACTGAGCGGACTTCCAGATTTTAAATCAAGACCGGTCAGGACCACCGCTGATCTGCTTCTTTCTCATGTCATCACTGTGATAAGAACGTCAAGTCATTTGTAGCTCTGTTTGCCCCCTTCCTCAGAGAGACACGCCCCCTACACACAAGGTGCTGATTTTTCATTCATACTTATGGTCGTAGTTTTGTCTCGGTCTTGACTCGGTCCCGATCCCTAAATGTCTTGACTTAGTCTCAGCCCATATACAGTATGTCTGGTGACTGGTCTTGGCTCTGTCCCTATATGTCTTGGCCATGTCTCGGTCTCGGAGCACTCTGGTCTCAGGTATGTCTTGGTCTCTGTTGGTCTGGTCCTGACCACAACACCACAATGTTCTAAAACGGGATGCTGAGGCGACAGAATCAAAAACATGCTGCTTGAAAGCTTAACTGGCTTTTCTTTTGAATGGTTACATCGCTCTCTTCAAAGCCACCAGGCTCCATTTAGAAGTCCAGAGGGTTTACCTCACAGCGTCCTGGGCTTGTTGGTCGGTCGACTTCTGCCTCAGTTCAATAAATTATTTGTAAAGTTTTGTGATGTTGCTATTTTAAAAAGGGATCGCTCAGATGCAACATAACACAAGACGCAATAACAAACAATTCAGTTGAGGGAGAGGAAGAGCAGCTGATCTCTTGTTTAGGGAGGTGAAAGTATTGATTTTGTTAATGGTGTCTGGTGTCTTTGAAGAGAAACATGTAGCTAACGGCTGTTTATTGATTGTAAGGAAGATTTTATTCGACATTTAGACTCCAAATGATGCGGGAATACGTCTCAGATTTTTAAAAAAGTGCAAGAATTAACTTTAACTCTAATACAAAAACAATCTGTATACCGGGCTAAAAGAGAACACTCCATCTTCATATCATTAGGATTAAAAAGTAGGCAGTGAAGGTTTGGTTTAAAAGATCCAACATGCACTCTTTCACTACTTAAACCTCATTTGCATCATTTTGCTTTTTTAATTCCCACCATGATGAATCAAACTGCATCTTTTTGAAGTACGCCTCGAGAGTTGTGTCGATGCAGAGCTGTTCAAAAGGTCCACAATGAGTGTGGCTTCTTTTCTTTTAACTGGAGCATCCCGGCAGAGGAGGCCTGTTTCTTTTCAGCGGGATGTCCCATTGAATAAGAAAAGCAGCCGAGCGGCTCTGATGCTGCCTCCTCACAGGAGGGCAGGAGGCGGCGGGGTCCCGGCCATTGTTCCAATGAGAACAAAGCTGCATAAGTAATGAGGGCTCGCTCTTTCTACGCCACCTCCAACGCAAAGACTGCATTCTCCCCCAAAAAATAAAAGCTTGAGAAGTTTGTGTGTGTGTGCTGCTCTTTTAGCAGAGCGGGCTAGGGGTTAAAAACACGGGGCTATAACAGCGACAGACGGTGGGAGCACAGTAGCAGGTCAGGAGCCATGCCCTCTGCTCCTGGCTCCAGTGATGAGTCTTTCCTGGACGAGTCGGAGCCAAGAGCCGACTCCTTTCATCCTTCATCTCCCACAAATTAATCCACATTAAACGTGTGTCCCTAAAGGGCTTTTGTATTTACCATGATTATTTAAAAGTGTGATTTTATGTTAGACAACTAAGATAGTCATAATACTTAACGAGGTTGTCAAAATGTTGAATTATCTGGTTATTGCACTTTTTAACACTTCTTCTTCTAAAAAATTAAATAAAAAAAAACAGGGACCGTGACAACCCTGAAGGGGCTTTCAGAGAGGATGTCTGTAGAGAAGCTACTTTTTGGTCACACGATGAATCTATACACACTCAGAAGAGGCCTTTCTTTTCGAGCAGCGAAGAAGAAGAGGGTGCGTGTTCATTAAATCCTCGGGTGTGAAAGAGTGTGTTGGGAGTTTAGATTTGTCCAGGAGCTGCAGCTCTGTCACGACCGCTTCCAGGTGACCTTCAGGCTGAACGGGGAGCAATTTGACGGCCTTGTTGGGGAGAGTTGCACCAAGGCTCACGAGAAGGAGGACAACCTACAGGCGTACGATCACTCGTTGTCTGACGTTGGGTCTCGTTTGATGTGGTGTGATCGTCTCTCCTTCTGGACGCGCGAGGTGTCGTCAGAGCACCGCGCCAAAGGCGAGTTCCTTTTTAACACACAGGGAGTGCGCCCGGCCTTCCCGCTCAGTTACGCTCTCGTATCACGCAACACGCAGACAATGAATGGGTTTGCATCCTATCTGAAAGCCCCTTTATACTTAACATGGGGCGGCTGTGGCTCAGTTGGTAGAGTCGTTGCCTCTCGACCGAAAGGTTGAGGGTTTGATCCCCAGCTGAGCAACATGTCCGATGTGGGGCAAGACACTTAACCCTGCTACTGTGGCGGTGTAAGTGTGATGTACATAGCTTTGGATAAAAAGCGTCTGCTAAGTGAATTGTAACATCACTAGAACAGGATATTTCGATGCATAGTAGATTATCAACTAAAACATACATGTGATAATAGTGAATATTTGTAATAATATAGTATAAATTAGTCTCATTCAAAACCTACTACTAGATTATGCACACCTAACAATCATGGGCCTTTAATCAATTTGATTGATTTATAAAATGATACTTCACACTGAACAAAGAGCCGTTAGGGAGCTAAAAGATCCGGCTCTTTTTGCTAAATCAAATATTCTGATCACAGGAGAGATCCGGATTGCCCACTACTATCCCAAACAATCCGGACAAGCTAAACATCTCAATAACATAAACCGGGTCAATGTGGGTCAAAGGGACTGACGTACACAACCTGACGTTACATTTACGTGATTAAATACCGGTTAGTGGACCGTGAGGAGCCGTTAGCGCGTCACTGCTGGAGCCGGGCTGCACTCATTGTTTAGCATTAAACTCCCCGCTAACCTTACTTAGCTGACCCGCTTATTTACGCGGCTAAGTCAGCTCAAGTATGTAGCGTGATGTTTTTTAAACACCTCAAAGTTAAGTGAAAGCGGTGAGTGTGAGGGAAACGAGTCTAAAGACAACACGAGAAGAAGAAAAACGTGTAGTTTGTGGGGCTCCCTCGTGATGAACAGGGGGAGGCGACGTGGTCTCTCAAGACGTGTTAGCTTCTTGGAGGCTAGCGCTACGTCCTGCCAGATTAGCCGTGTTAGCATTAGCGCTGCATAGCATAGCATTAGCACAGGCCGAACATCCGAGAAGCATCAGCGGGAAAGGTCAACTCACCATTGGAGAGATTGATGAGGGCGGCATCCTGTGTGCTCTTCACCTCTAATCGCAAGGGCTGCTGCTCCGAGTGCCGCTGAATGTCTCCGTTCGCGTCTCCGATGGAGAGGAGCCGCACGCCGGGGAACACCGAGACCGCCATCTTCGATCTGGAAGTAGAGACAGGTCGGTGGCGCTCACATCCAACCACGCACTGCTCTCTGCTGGAGGCAACAGCGCCCGGGCAACAACATGAGGAGCCGCCGCAACAGCGACACCCGGCGGTCGAGAGCGGGAACGACGTAAACACAGGAGGTGTAGCTACGTCATAGTAGTTATAATAATGTGTTTTTTATTTAGACCATAAAGCACCTTTAAAAACACCGGTTTACAAAGTGCTTTGGCTTACAAGCAAAAGTGACATTAGAAACAAGCAAGATGTCACAACACAAAATAACAACACCAGGATCATGACCAAGACATCACAAGACATCACAAGAACATTATAAGAACCCAGCAAAAACAACATGAAATGAAACCAGGGGGAGTAGCCATGTAAGCAACTAAAAGAGGTAGAAACAGGTGAGTCGGTGGCCTAGTGGTTGGTTTGCACGCCCCATGTACAGAGGCTGTAGTCCTCGAAGCGGGTGGCCCTGATTCGGATCCGACCCCCTCTCTCTCTCTCCCGCTCAACATGGATAAAGTCATAAAAGCCCCAGAATAAACCAAAGAAAAAGGACGAGATAGAACCATTAGAAGGGATAAAATCAAATACAGTATCAGCAGTTCACTGATGTAGTTTGGAATCAGACCCATACATGCTTTAAGTAAAAGAAGATGAAGATGGGGTGATGGGATGTCATCTGTTAAAACCAGTAAGGAGCAGAGCTGCTGCGTTCTGGACGTGTCGTGATGATTGAACACAAACACAGAGCTCTTTCACATCGGCTTTAGTTCACAGGAGATAATTTATCACGATACATTACATTTTACAAGACAAATAAAAACAGCAAAGGAAGAATTTTGACTCCATACGTACACAAACACAAAACACAGAGAAATACATGTTACACAGTCCAATAATCAAAGAAGAAAGAGATAAGACAATGACTGGAAATGAGTAAATATGTAGTCATGATGTAGACACAGACGCTTCTTAAATGACATCAGCGACAGATGCATCGAGAGAAATGTCAAATAAGAGTCAACAGATGAATAACAGTTAAAGGTATAGATATGATGCAAAAAAGAAAATACTCACATTCTGTTCACCTGTCAGCTTTTATCATTTAACTTTGTAGCAAACTGTTATTTCATAATAAAGGTGACATATCCTCCTCTTCTTCTTCAGTGTAAATAAGTGTCAGAGCTGTGTGTGTGTGTGAAGTTTCTTGTTCTAAATCCACTCTGATCCTGTATTTGATCATGTCTATAAACCCCTCTATTTCAGCCCTGCTCAGAACAGGCTGTTTCTGTGTCTGTACCTTTAAATATGTAAATGAGCTGTGTCTGACCACACCCCCTCTCTGGAAGGGCTTGGGTGTCTCGGTCTTTCTCGCTCCATGTCCTATTGTTTACGATGAGAAGGCAGACTCAGAGGGCAGAACAAACACCTAGCTGTGGGAGTGTCACCCACCTGGGGGAGGGGCTACTGCCCTTTGTGATGTCATGAAGGGAAAATCTCCAAACGGCACACATTTTCTGAAAAGTTGAGCAGGCAGAAGACAGAGAGGATGGACTTTTTTCATCATTGGGGGGTTTGTAGACAGACTAGAGACACATGTTAGAGTTAGTGCTGTCAATATGAAACTCTTAAATCGTATTATTCCGACTAAAAACAGGATTTCTGTGATATTTTATCTGAAATTGAAGGACAGATTGTTTGAATCCTTCTCTCTTCAGTCTGCAGTGAGAATGTTTACTATCAGTGAAGTTTGTTGGAGTTAATGTTTGTGTGTGTGTGTGTGTGTGTGTGTGTGTGTGTGTGTGTGTGTGTGTGTGTGTGTGTGTGTGTGTCCTTTCTTTGAGGTGCCATGGAGGTGTCATCATATCCTGCTAGATCTGGAGCACCGATGGGTCCAAAGGTCCAACTAGGCAAACGCAGCTTCCTGTGCCTCTACTCTCTCTCTCTCTCTCTCTCTCTGTCTCTCTCTCTGTCTCGTTCTGTCTCTCTCTCTCTCTGTCTCATCTCTCTCTCTCTCTGTCTCTTTCTGTCTCTCTCTCTCTGTCTCCTCTCTCTCTGTCTGTCTCTGTGTCTCTCTCTCTCTCTCTCTCTGTCTCTGTGTCTCTCTCTGTCTCTCTCTCTCTCTGTCTCCTCTCTCTCTCTCTGTCTCTTTCTGTCTCTCTCTCTCTCTGTCTCCTCTCTCTCTCTCTCTCTGTGTCTCTCTCTGTGTCTCTCTCTCTGTCTGTCTCTGTCTCTGTGTGTGTGTGTGTGTCTCTCTCTCTCTCTCAAACACTCACACCACATAAGTCTTGAACCTCATTCTGTCATTAATTAATGATTTTCTTTGATGACGTCTGACTCCTCCCATTTTTTGACATGGGTGGCATTAGTCCTCTTTCTCATCATAGAATTTATTTGTGTTTTAAAATCAGGTGCATGTTTGGAGTACAGGATAAATAATAAGAAGAGATGTTTGAATGCTCCAGATTCTCTAAAATAAGTGACCTGAATCCAAACAGCTGTTAGTAATTAAAATCAAACTGAATTTCTTCTCCCAGTTGAGAAAGGAACAGCGGAGGTAGAGGAGAGAAGAAAGGTTCCTGTGTGGTAAATGATCACATGTGGCACACATTGGATGTTTATTAAAAACATGTGCAAAAGAAAAAAAAACACATGGATCGAATATTTTTAGCTGCGCCGTGGGCGTCGTTCAGAGGCAATCAGGAATCTGCTCCCTCTGTGACTCTCACAGGACTCATACACCATGTTGTTTTCAACTCACAGAGAATCTTTATCATTTCACAAAAGCAGTAAAAAGTGAAGCAGCTAACAAGTGGTCGAACAGACGAGATAAAGGGGGGTAAGAAAGAGCTGTGTGAAGCTGCTGCTGAATCCTGCAGAAAGCATCACATCCTGTCAAATAAAGACATGAAGTACTTTATTGTCTGCTTGTTTCCTCAGCTGCTCCCCTGACCCTCAGTGTCTTTGCGTCTGTATCTTGAGTGAATCACGGGACAGAAATCCACTGATCAGGCGTCGGCTGGGATGCTCTTCACTTTTCATAAAACCTAAAATGACAGAGAGCAGATTTAGCTGCAGGCCGGGTCTTGTGATCCAAAATAAAGCAGCAGCGTCTTTGTTTGAATAAAAAAAGAAAAGATGGAGGCGGTACAGAGATGTAGAGCAGCAGAGGAGCAGTCCTACCTCAGAGAAGCACACAGGACTTCGGGGGTCTGAAGGGGTTATCACTGGAGGGCACCCCGGTGAGGAGGGGGTCTTTGTGAGCATTCTGCAGACAGAAGGTCTTCAGCTCTGCAGCAGCCTGAGAAACCTGAGGAATGACAGACATGTCACATCATCATGTTTGTGGTTTTATATGTATCAACATTTAGAAATGACCACGCAGCGTTTTACTGTCGCTACAACAAAGAGGACCTGAGGTCAAACTGAAACTGTTTACATGCACTCCTGAACATCTGTGGACGATGACAGGCGGACTGCATCCTGAAGTTTTTAGAAGTTGCTTGTTCACACGTCTACCTCACAGCAGGAGACTATCTCTGTCAGTCTATGAGGACAGTTCTTTCCTTTATATCAATGGTATGTGTAACTGGACATTTCCCAGTATAAACAGATGAGTGTCAAAGAACATACTGGTGAGCAGGAAGGAGTATAAATCTGCTTCACTACGTGCACAACCATCACACTAAACTGTGAATTTTCCTGAATATTTCCTGTTGCATTCTCACATCGGCTCTCCTCGACTCCACGCAGAAATGTCAGCAGACACTGGGCAGAATGTTCTCCTAATCTATGAACAGATTCTATAACACGACTAACAGATCAGCCTTACAGTCTAATATGTGAGAGAGCTATAAAGTCAAACTGCACACGGGAAGATCATGAACGAGAGATCAGGGAGAAGGTCTGATGGTCTGTGTCTGCAGAGATCCTTTCTGTCATGATGTCACACACTTAGAATAACAACCGGAGCCTGTCAGGGACAAAAACGACAACAACTCTGAGTGGACTCATTCTGAAGGTGTGTTTATTATACATCACTTTTTTTTTTTTTTTTTAACATAAAAGTAATTTTGCCTCAAATATATCTGAAGTATGAAAACACCCCCCCCGACCTCTGGCCCGGCAACCATTTGAAAAGATAAAGATAAACTTTATTGATCCCCCATGGGCAACATTTTTTTGTCACAACAGCTCAAGAAACAGGAATATAATTATCAAAAATAACAAGAAGTTAAAAATCAAACATCAGTTAAAGAAAGGGAGAAAAAACTATGGTAGTATTTTGAACCTTCAGCATCATCTCGAGCGTCCTGACAATGAATTACAAATTGAAGCTTGTTGGTTAAATAGAGACACTCATGTTTAAAACTGTAAAACAAATGTCTCTGACTTGTGTTTTATTCTGATCTCTCTCTCTCTCTCTCTCCAACATGTCGCTGCTGTTTCACACGGACACACTAGAAACTGGTCTGACTTCTGTTCTAAATCAATCACAGCAGTCTGCAGCACAATCAACAAAGGTCTCACTGTGTGCCGAACACACACACACACACACACACACATACACACACACACACACACACACACACTCACGCACACACACACTCAGTTCAATCATTTATAACTCAGTCCTATCGTCCCTGTTTAACTTCTCCTTGACGGCTGTACTTCTACAGTATAAGGAGGTTTTCAGTCAGACACTTTCCAAACATCAGAGCTTCTCATCGACCTCACACATCTAAAGAGTTAAAGATGATCCATGCATGGTCAGTGATGAGTGTGTGGTCAGTGTTCCTACCTTTATCCTGCGGACGCTGGCCTCCAGTCGAAGCTGCCTCACGGCCTTCTGAGCGAGAGCTAAGCTGCTGCTGCTGGCTGCGCTGTTGTTTGACATGACTGAGACACACACACAACAAGTCTGCTCTGTTTCAGTGCAGGGCGCTAATAACACACAAAAAGACCATTCACTTGTTTATACACCCCACCCACCCACAGACACACACACACACACACACATACACACACACACACACACACAGAGACACACACACACACACACACACACACACACAGACAGAGACACACAGAGAGACACACAAACAGTCACACACACACACACACACACACACACACACACACACACACACACACACACTACACACAGTTTGGCAGGCTTTGTGTTTTTTTGATTAAATGAAATGAAATCGTGGTAAAAGCTTAACATGATGTAGGAACTATTCAGAGGAAAATAAATAAAAACATTGCAAGAAATACTAAAAGAGCAGAGTCAGGGTTTCGGCACACTTCACCAACAAAGTGGTGAGAGAGAAAGGCTGGAACAGCAGCAGCACTTGTAGTATGAAGCCTTCACCATGGGTCACAAGCCTGGCTTGGTGGCACCTCGGCAGGGCTCAACTCCCAGATCAATTTCCAGGCTTGGTACGCACCTGGATTTTAATCCAGATTCTTCTCTTACTTTTTCAAAAGATAGAGAGAAGCACACAGAGGAGTGAGGTGTGTCCAGAGGGGTGGCCAGAGGTGACATGGCCCACCCTAGAATCTGATTGGCCGCCCCAGGTGCCCCCCAAAAATCCTAATCTGTGATTGGCTATTTGCCCTGTCAGAGGGGGGACATGTGTTTTTCAAAGGCTGCTAGTTTTTTTTTTACATATCAATGTAGCATAGATTCTTTTGTTTGTACTTTAAATTCTAAATAAAAACTTTGGACATCTCTTTCATTAGACGGATTAATGGTCTGCAATGTGTCGGGACCACCGTCATGTGAAGTTAGACTGGGAAATGTTGACATTATCTCGTGTTTTAAAGTAGATATAAATGGTGAGATAAGAAAGGGGAAATAATTGATATTTATTTGTGCAGTCAGTGCCCCAGTTGGGCCAAAAAAGTCTGGACACGCCCCTAGCTCCACAGCCCCCTGCAGTAACAGATGGCTGACGTCACTCATGCTCGTCCATTAATATTTACAGTTTAAGGATAAAATAAATTAAAGCCAAAAGACGAGGCGTAAAGGCGCGTTTTGTCTTAAGTGTAAAAAACAACAACTAAAACGGTCCACTAGAGGGCGCTAACAAACTAAAAAAACGACAGATGCCAATTACTAATCGACGAAGAAGAAGTGTCATCAGCCAGAGTGAATTGTTTCCGGTTTAAGCGGGGTCACATAGAGGGGGAGTGAAAGCTAAACGACTTTAAAATGCTGCTCAGAGTGAGTACAAACTAATTCTTTGTTGAAACGTCGAGTCGCCGAGAGTCTGAACGTTAATACAAGTTCACGATTAAAGAGTTTGTACGAGTTGTCATGACGACGACAGCTCGTGTTAGCGCGTTAGCTCGTAGTTAGCTTGTGTAACGCCGCTTCATGGCATCACCTCTAAACCTGAGACTGTGAGAAAAACACCTGTAAAAGAACACCTGGCGGCTCCTCACCGAGATGTTACTGAGACTCTTTATCAGACAGAAACACAGAAGGTGGATCCTGCCTTTGAAGACAACAACATACAGCAGATATAAACACAGCAGCTCGTTGTTTTAGGATGACATAAGTGTGTGATGATGTTACATATGTGTCACTGCAGGAGACATTAAATAACATGCTGTATTACTTTACACCTGGACTGGAAAACAACCTTCTGTAACTATGTGATCACAAATAAGATTAAAGAAGTATCTTTGAAAATACTTTTAAACCCTCAAGTTAATCCTACAAAGATTTAAAAAGTTTGATTTGGACGGTTAATGTTGTTAAATACTCGTTTTGGTAATTCCTACACTCCTGCACCTGTTGGCAAAAGATTTGTATACATTTTGATTAAATATATGTTGATGTTCTAAAGCACTTTCTAAATATAAAAGGAGCAGTATGTAACTCTGACACCTAGTGTTTAAAGTGGGTACTGCAGTCTAAATTCTAAACATCATAGAGAGCTGTCTCTCCCCCTCCTCTCTAGAGTCGATGCTCACTCAGGTCACCATGTGGTGGACACTGAAGCTTCAGTGTTTATCCAGCTCTACATGGGTCTGTAAACCTTTCTGTGTTCTAACCTCTCTCAATTTTTCAAAAGCATCTCCAATATTGATCCTAGTTTGAGCACGTTTCTGCTCGTGGAGCTTATTAGAAACATGCAGAGGCTTTTTAGGTCGGGTACAATCACTTCTATCTGAACCACTTCTCTTGCCCGCTTTCATCACTGCAACACCTGTTGACCTGACAACTGCTCTCATATCTGGCAAACCGAGGGGCGTCCAAAACGGCTGTTTGAGGGTGCCTTAAAACCGCTTACCTTCTCTGGTCCAAACAAATCCAGAGCATTCAGGACCAATTTCACATTTTATCGTGACACCTGTGAGGATGCACAGCCCTAACAATCAATATCCTTATACTGTACCTAAAGAAACCTACATTTGTGGGGCTTTATTGTCTATTTTAACTTTATATTTATTATTGTTCTTATTTGTCTCTTTGTCTCTCAGAGGGCGTTACACATCGGAGGCCTAACCCTGAAACACAGCAGGTCCATCCACCACAGTCCTGTATGGAGGAGTCCGCTCATACCTATAGTCGTGGAGCAGACGGTGAGTCAGAAGGAAACCCTGGACGAACTTTATTTATTTTACTAATGTGCCATAAATGACTTCATGAGCGGGAAATCAAAGGAGGAGAGTTCAAGAATCTAAAACTGTCTGCTGCTCTCGTGTGCATCGTGATGAGATCTTTATAAATCATACAAAGAATTGTTTAGGTGCAAAGTCTCTGCAAGATGTCTGCACTGAACCCAACACAGAACCAGATTCAGGTTTTGTTGTTTGGTGTTTGTTCGTGTTGTTTAACTTAAAAACAATGTTGTGTTTTGTCTCCAGGGGAGAGGAGAGCGAGCGTATGATATCTACTCTCGCCTGCTGAGGGAGAGGATCATCTGTGTGATGGGTCCTGTAAGTGTTGATGTGATCGCTCCAAAGTGCAACTTTGAACACTTTAAATGAGATGTTTTAGAAGTGACTCTCTCGCTCTCTCTCTCGCTCTCTTGCGCTCTCTCTCTCTCTCTCTCTCTCTCTCTCTCTCTCTCTCTCTCTCTCTCTCCTCTGCTCAGATCGACGACACTGTGGCCAGCCTGGTCATCGCCCAGCTGCTCTTCTTACAGTCAGAGAGCAACAACAAACCCATCCACATGTACATCAACAGTCCTGGTAAGAGCAGCAGGGAGACATCTGATGTGTAAACTTTATAAATGTCCTGAACGAGAGGCAAAGGGAGCATGTGAGAAATCTTAGACAGATGTGTTATTTGTCACCATATCTATTTGTAGATCACTTCTTCTTCAGTGTTTAACCCCCCCCCCCCCCACCAGAATGATGACAAGCACTTTTCAATACAAGTTAAAACCAAGCGGCAGTTCCTCGAGTGTCCACTAGAGGCCGGCTGACGGATTCTACTGAGCAGAAAAAGTTCTTCTTTGAAACATCAGTTTGACCTTTTTTTCTTTTTGACTCTGGGTGAAAATTATCCGTCGTCTCTCTCTCATGGCTGTTCTCTCCCGTCCAGGCGGCGTGGTGACAGCAGGCTTGGCCATTTACGACACCATGCAGTACATCCTAAATCCCATCTCCACCTGGTGTGTCGGTCAGGCAGCCAGTATGGGCAGCCTGCTCCTGGCAGCGGGAACGTCAGGCATGAGGCATTCACTGCCCAACGCTCGCATCATGGTCCACCAGCCGTCGGGAGGAGCCAGGGTAAGGGCGGTCTGCTCTTTTAATACTGAGGAGCGCGGGGGGGTCATTTCAAAGTCTGACACTAAGAAAGGAAGTGATGTGAAGTAATCCCTGTGTTCTGTGTTTCTGCACGCTCAGGGTCAGGCCACAGACATCGCCATCCAGGCTGAAGAGATCCTGAAGCTGAAGAGACAGATCAACACCATCTACGCCAAACACACGGGGCAGCTGCTGGAAACCATCGGTGAGTTCAAACGACTCCTCAACACGCGACGTCCTTACAGAGAAAACATCACTCACTTCACACGCCACGTGCAAAATGTTAAAACCAAAGAGTGCATGCAGCCCTCATTATGTCCTCCGCCTAGATCTGCACTCATCTCTGGGATGTTTTGGCTTCAGTTCTTTAAAGTGGCAGCAGATTTAGACATGTTGTCCATACTTCTATAAACATTCTTGTCTCTTGTCTCAATCAGTGGAGTTACCCCCTGGTGGCCATTAGAGAGAGTGCAGGTTTAAGAAACTTCCAGTTAAGCTTCATAAGACACTTAGTTTAATGTGGAGCTCAGAGGACGTCAGTGGGAGTGATGTATTTTTTATTTATGCGCAGAGGTCGGGCATTGTCTATCCAATCACAGCAGGAGGCTCTGATCAGCTGTTGCTGCAGTTTTTGTAATATGTCAGCTCTAAACGTTCCTCTCTCTCCTCCTGTCGTCCTTAGAGGGCGTGATGGAGAGGGATCGCTACATGAGCCCCATTGAGGCACAGGACTTTGGCATCATCGACCGGGTCCTGGTCCACCCGCCTCAGGCCGGCCAGGATGAGCCCGAGCTGGTTCAGAAAGAGCCGGCGTCTGCAGCCAGTCCCTCCCCACAGCCAGAGTCCACATCCCCAGAGACCGCCTCCCCAGGGACAAACCCCCCCTCCTCATACAAACCTGAGCCCTGAACGCACCACTGTGACCCCTGACTGGTGTTCCTGAAGCTGAACCTCCACGTTGTGTTTCTTCTGTCCCAGGTGGATTCTCTCTTCTCCCACAACAACACAAAGCGACTCTGCAGAGTCCACAGCTGCAGGAAACATCTGCACCGACCTCGGAGTGCAGACGTGTTTTCATACGAGCTGAATCCAGTGTTTGTTACAGGCTTCTAAAACACATTTTCAGGTTCTCATTTCTCGGATCGATGAAATAAAAAGAAGAATTTAGAATGTCAGCAGAGTTGATCTGATAAGAGGAAAGAGGAAGAACCTTTAAACTACAGCACCGTGTTAATGTGTCATCACTGCTGCAGAAAGTGAACAGCTGAGAGGACTGTGTGACCTTTATTTGAACTCATATTTTTAATAAATTTAATCATTTTGACCACACGAACATGGACTGCTTCTTCTTGATTCACAAACTAACCATTTTATACCGAGCTCCTCTTCTTTAGACGTCAGCACCCTGACCTCCTCTTGTTTGACCTTAAGAGCCTTTTGATTTGTATTTAGTTTAACCAGTAACCATGGCAACTGGTGACATTGAGCTGAATGAGTCTGAGGTTGTTAAAAACAGAGAGTCCTTGTGAATACCTCACTTTAGTTTTTCATTATAATTCTAAAATCTACTCTGCTGGCTAAACACTCAAGCTTCAGTGTCCACCACATGGCAACCTGCGTGAGCATGGACTCTAGAGAGTGGGGGGGGGACAGCTCTCTACAATGTTGAGAATCTGGACTGCAGTGCCCATTTTAACCACTAGGTGTCAGAGTTACATATTGCTCCTTTAAAGCTCCTCAAACCTTAAAGGTAGAGACAACAGTAGATAAGATCAGTCTTGATAAAATTATGAAGGAACTCTTTTACCTGGAGAGGTGCATTCTGAAAATTGTCAAAAAGTATCAGGATGTACCAACAAATATAATAAACTATTAAAGCAGTGTTGCCTTTCTGTCTGGTAAATGTTGAGAAATATTTCCTTCAAAAGCCAACACATGATAACAATCAATGTGTTTGTGTGTGTGTGGGGGTGTGAGAGAGAGAGCAGCTATTTGATAATGTTGGTCTTTGCCTGATCTTGTCAGAGTCGGCCCACTGAGCGTCCCTGATAAGCAGAATCCCCCTCAGAGGAAGAAAGCAGATCAGAGGAGTCAGAGGGCAGAAGCTGTGTATTTAACAGTAACACACATTTGAATTAAGGATGAAGCCACATCGCGTCATGCAGACTGGATATACAGGTTGTTACTTCCTTCTGATGTGGGTATGCTTTGTGGTTTTTGGAGCATCAACAGAGAGCAACATGGAGGAGAAAAGAACTGCGTATGAGGTGGGAGCTGCACCACAAACCATGATGTGTTTAGGGAGTCTTGTGTTTTGTAACCAGGAAGTAGAATCATATTTTTATAACCTGCTGCACACTTGGGGGGGTCACAATTTCAGATTTCTAAACTTCACAATGATTCTAGTAAAAATTAAACAATATCAATTCCTGTTTGCAACATAAATAGTAGTCCTAGGCGACCCAATATTGGGACATTTTATGAAGGTAGATATGTTGCAAAATGTGAGAGCTTGTAGAATGAGATGTGAGAGCTTGAAGGAAAAAAAAAGTGAACTTGTATGTAAAAATCATCATTTACTCAGAATTTTTTGAACCTTGAAAATTGCACATTTAAAGCGACAGGCCCCTGATAATGGTATTAAGGCATTTGTTAATGGCCTTCTTCACAAACTATGAGCTGTGAAAGTTGTGAGAGGATATCCAGGACACATGAGAGGTGATTTGATGTCAATAAAATCAAAAATTAGGAATCTATTGAGATTATAACCTTGAAATGTGCTTATTTAAGGCAATATGTCATTGATAATGATGATTTGCAGAGTTATTTTTATTTTTATTTATTTTTATTTTGTATTCATTGGTCTGAAATGTTAAGGGCTGTCACCTTCTATAATAGCAGTGGATTGAGATGTCTATGTTGAAAAACAAAGAAGTTATTGAATATTGAAATGAGCTGTATTGCACTTTTACGACGGTCCCTAACTCCGCCTATAGTCACGGACTGTGAAAAAACTGTGAAACGTCTGCCTTAATCTGCTCTGCAACATATCCCCAAACTGTGAGAAATCGAGGCTTTGACTCGGAGCTATTGAAGGTAATCAACGCGAACACAGGCGAATGTCAAACATGAAACTATCTTCACCCCGGTACCTGCAATTCCTCCCTTCTGATTGGTCAATCCCCCCTCCCCACACACACACACGGGAGAGCGGGGGGAGGGAGGCATTTCTACAAGTTCAAATTTGTTTTGCTACAGACGTCTCGCAAAATGTGTTGCAAAACTCAAGCAGCGCAGATTCACACGAGAAAAGTAGTTTGTGCAGTTGTAGCTGCAGATTTGAGAAGTTGTAATTGGAGAGTTGTGGTTGTAAAAGATAATAGGCACAAGTTATTTTTAAAAAATCTGAGTAAATGATGATTTTTACATACAAGTTAACTTTTTTTCCCTTCAAGCTCTCACATCTCATTCTACAAGCTCTCACATCTCATTCTACAAGCTCTCACATTTTGCAACATATCTACCTTCATACATTTCTTGTATTCAATTGCCAGGCAAACTCCTGCACTCTGTCTAAAGTGCACAAAAACGACATCCTGAAACTCTGCCCAGTGTGCACACACCAAGATGGTGTTGGTTAAACTGTTTGTTTGTCTGTTTCAGAAATCCGTGCGTCAGTCTCAGCGTTTGTGTGCAGGTGAACAGGAGTACGTTGACGAGAGGAAACGAGTCGTCCTGCAGTCTCTCAACAGTCTGGGAATCAGCTGTTCTGAAGTAAGAGAAGAAGAAACGTCTCATGCTTCAGAAACAGAACATTTGTCTCTGTCCTCTGCTTCTTTGTTCTTTTCTTTCATGGAAGATTATTTTATTCAGGACCGACCGATACAGATCTTCTGGGGCCGATACAGAAAACTCAGATACCAATATATCGGCCAATATTTCTCTTAGATCTATGTTCGATCTGTAGAGATAGATAAAGATATTTACGTCTATTATGTTGATCCCTCAGTTATCAAACATTTGTGGAAAAGATTTATAATGAAGACAAGCTGGCCGCTCACCTGGAAAGTAACTGAGCATGTACGTGCATCACCGCTCGACACTGCAGAGTGATGATGCTCGTTATAATCCATATAGCGCCCTCTGCTGGTGACAGAGAACTGCTAGTGTAATACAATGAAACTCAAATGAAATGCTATTTGACTGGTGGATAAATCTAGTCATATCTGCGTTAAAATTAGCCGATAGGATAGAAACTGGATATGCTGAAATCAGCTGATATCATGGGCAATTTTAGAAACACTCCCCCTCTCACTGATTCCTCCCTGCAGGACTCGGTCCCTCACATCGCTCTGCTGGCTTCAGGTGGAGGTCAGAGAGCCGCCGTGGCTCTGGTGGGTTCTCTCCATCAGATGGAGAAAGACGGTCTGCTGGACTCTGTGCTCTACCTGGGAGGAGTCTCTGGGGCGACATGGTAACGATATTCACACTCACACTTCAGCATCAGACTGTGTCAGACTCTCCTCACCTTGTCCTCTCCTCCGTCAGGTCCATGGCCTCTCTGTACAGTGACCCACAGTGGAGCGTGGGGATGGACAGGGCCGTGTCCAGCCTGACGAGTCCAGGGGTGGAGCTGGACGAGGCTCTGTCATGGCTGGGCGAGCGAGCGAAGGAGGAGCATTTCTCTCTCACTGATATCTGGGGGGTGCTGACCTCAGCTGGAATCATGAAACAGGTTCCAGTAGAGAAAGAAAAACATTTTGACTTAATATATTATCCATTTTAAGTGCATACTTTGATTTCATACAACGTTTTTAGATTTGATCTCCTGTTTCATCAGATGGACCTGCGGCGCCTTTCTGACGAGGCCAGCAGAAACGCCACCAACCCCTACCCCATCTACTGCGCCTTAGAGAAGCACTGTTTCTCCGAGGGGCCTCTGGAAGGTACAGACAGGCTCCTCTAACACGTCATGTTACATCCTGAAGAGATAGAGAGTTATTGAATGTTATGGTATTAAACATCCTCTGTGTCTCTCAGCGACCTGGTTTGAGATGAGTCCTCATGAGGCCGGGTTCACAGACCTCGGCCTCTTCATCGAAACGTCTCTTCTGGGCAGCAAGTTCGAGAACGGGGAGCTGCAGGAGGAGATAGCTGAGATGGACATGGTCAAACTACAAGGTGTGTGTTCACATGGAGAGGTAGACCGTGGTTTTATTTACTCCAGTGATAATGTAGGAAAGAGTGACATTTTTAGAACCAGGGAGGCTCCGTGCATGTCAGGGTTTGGAGCAGATCAGTTTGGGGTGCAGCCTCTGGACCTGATACAACCTGAATGCCCACCACATGTTGGTTAGAAACACACACACAAGAGGAGCGTGGCTCAATTGGGGCGCAACCTCTCTCTCTCTCTCTTTCTCTCCGTCTCCCCCCCAATGAGGAAGTGAGGCCTGCTCTTATGGATCGGGAACCCTGGGCCCAGGTGTTCTCCATCCATGACGACCCACACAGAGCACACACAGCGGGTCGTCACAGCATCAAAAACACCCTAACCCTAGTGTATTCATGTAGCACAGTGCAGCGAGTCAGTGTCTGCCTTTGCATTGTACAAAATGTCCTCTTGACATTTCTGCATGTGTTGATGCTGAAGGATCGTTTTGTCATAAATAAATATGAATCCTCCTCTTTAACTCCTGCAGGTGTTCTCGGTTGTGCGTTGGCCCATGGAGAGACGATCAAAGAGTTCATCCCTCACTGGCTGAAAGGTAAATCACATAATTTCATACATGATGATAAGAGATCAGATGAAGCTTTATTGATCACACAATGGGGACGTCTTCAGTGTGAACAGCAGCAGGAGGAGGTGCAAATACTCGAGTGAAAACAGCTGCAGAACTGTTGTAGTGCTGCATATGAGTATCACAAATAACAACATAAGCATCACACAAAAAGTAAGGACATTTGTGTTTGGTAGATTATTTCTTTGTTGCTTCTTGGCAATAAATCTTATACCGTTGGAAAGCCGGGTTATTTTCCTTTTAATTGGTGACACATTTGTAAGGAACATGCATTTGTGGGATAAGCAGCAGAGCTGAGTATGTGGTCTGCGCCCATGAAAAACTTGCCAAATCTTCTCTGCCAAACAGTTTATTCTGCCGTTGACTCTTGATTGGTGTCGTTTAGTGGATTGGATGTTTGAAGTCTGAAGAAACAAGACATATTGGCAATTTAACAATTTATTCATTTAACAAACAGGAGCCTCAGTAGCGTGCAGAAGAACCATACACAGCAGCAGCAGCCTGGCACCTCCTCCTCATGCTGGTCACACATTGCAGTGGGATGGCATCCCGTTCTTCAACCAGTATTTGTCGCCAAGTCAGCCAATGTGGTTGTGTTGGTCACTCTGGCATGAACAGCACACCCAAGCTGATCCCACAAGGCAGAATCTGGACTCATCGCTGAACATAACATTCCTCCACAAGTTGAGGTTCCAGTGCAAAAGTTGCAGACACCAGCGCAAACGGGCCTGACAGTGAAGGGCAGTCATGGCAGGCCTCCTGGCAGCCCTATGACACACGAGCAGTCTGATCCGCATTGTCTGGGTAGAGAGCCGTCGGCCATATGGTCCTGCAAACCTGGACAGCAAATCGGTAGAATACTGCCTACGGTTCCTAAGTGCTGACAGAGTTAGGAAACGGTCTTCTTGGGGTGTCGTCTTCTTGGGACGCCCACTTCGCGGCCTGTCTCAGACATCCCCCGTTATATGGAACTTGGCCTTCAGTTTGGAGATGGTACTAGGGCTCACTCCAAATAATGCTGCAACTTGGTTGTGCGGAACACCAGCTTGAAGTATCCCTATGGCACGGGCCCTATCCAGATCAGTCAAACATGGCATCCTTGGAGCAGACACCAACTGACCACTGTAGCAGGGCCCATGCTCACAGGACAAAACAATAGTCGATAGCAACGGCAGAATAAGCTGTTTGGCAGAGAAGATTTGGGAAGTTTTTCAGGGGTGCAACCCACATACTTACATCCCACAAATACATGTTCCTCACAAATGTGGCACCATTTAAAAGGAAAATAAGCGGGCTTTCCAACGGTATAAGAATTATTGCCAAACACAAATGTCCTTACTTTTTGTGCTAGTACTGATTTGATACTCTGCAGTGATTGGTCCTTAATAACCTGATGATTTGTGTGTCACTCAGTGCCTGGTCTAGTGGATGCTGCAGCTGCAGAGTATGTCCGTCTTTACCACGCCTTCCATAAACTCGTAACTCTGACCAGAAACACCGTCCAGGATCCCGCTGCACAGGCTGACCTCGACAAGCTGCACAAACTACTGGAGGATGCTCGTAATGATGATGATCAGAGATATGAACCTGACCTCTCTTTAGTTTTATTTATTCAGCTTAAACATGTTCATGTACGCTCATGATCGCAGCTTCTGACTCAGCAAATGTGTGATTTGAAACGCCACCATGTGCGATGGTATCTCTTCCAGATGAGGCGCTACGTAATGAGTCAGAGAGTTTGCAGGACAAGGAAAGTGTTTCCCAGCAGAGGACTGAGCAGCTGCTGGCTGTGGTGGAGCGCTGGAGCCAGACTCTGGAGGATGGAGCTTTTAAAAATCACGGTCAGAGAGAGGAAGAGCAACAGGCAGACTAACACGTTCCTTTGATTTAAATGAGGTGTAAACACGTCTGTGTATTTCTGTTTCTCTCACAGTCATGTTCATAATTTTGCGTGTCCTTCCTCTGATCGTGAAGTGGGAGTGGGGAACAACCAACAACTTCCTCTACCAATACCAAAGTAAGACCACAAATCAGCAACACTCACTGTAAACACATTTAAACAGGCTTCATGTTATCTACAGGTTGTGTGAACCTAAGCTTCCGAAATAAGCTTTAAAGTCCACAGTTTAAAGGGGTCAAATGATACGTGTATGTGAATTTTTTCAACCTTTAGAGATTTTCCATTCATGACATCACAAAGGAAAGTAACCCCTCCCCCAGGTGGGTGACACTCCCACAGCTAGGTGTTTGTTCTGCCCTCTGAGTCTGCCTTCTCACAGTAAACAATAGGACAGAGAGCGAGAAAGCACCGAGACACCCAAGTCCTTCCAGAGAGGGGGCGTGGTCAGACACAGCTCATTTACATATTTAAAGGTACAGACACAGAAACAGCCTGTTCTGAGCATGGCTGAAATAGAGGGGTTTATAGACATGATCAAATACAGGATCAGAGTGGATTTAGAACAAGAAACTTCACAGATAGATAAAAATACTCTGGTGTACAAGTCTGGATGTGGACCAAGACGACCATACAACACCTGCATCCAACAATCAGAGATTTAAAACGTGTTTGCATGAAACTTGGTTAAATAACATATTTGATGTTCCTATTGCGCGGGCAGACTCCAGCGTCCCATCCTGCCTCCACACTAAAGAGAGTTTCTACCTCGTGGACGCTGGCTTGTTGGTGAACGTCGCCTACCCGTCATTTCTGGGAGACAAGAGAGACATCAACCTCATCATCGCTCCGGAGTACAGCGCAGGGAACATGTTTGAGGTATTGCTGTGTGTGTGTGTGCGTGTGGTATGAATATGTATTTATCAAGCGGAATGTCGATGCAGAAGTGTAAAATCCAGCAGTTCCTCGAGTGTCCACTAGAGGCTGGCTGCAGAAGCACAGGAAGTCACATACACACCCATTCTAAAAAGCCTGTTTTTACAGCAGAGATTAACATGTTTACAGCCTGGTTCAAAAAAACAAATAGGTCTGATTGGTTCATGTCTCGACTCACAGACTCTGACTTTAGCCAGAGATTACGCAGCCAAGCTGAAGAAGCCGTTCCCTGAGTTAGATGAGAAAATCCTGGAGGAGAGAGACTGGCCGAAGGACTGCTACGTGTTTGAGGGGAAAGACAAGGAGCCCACCATCGTGTTCATGCCGCTCTTCAACAGAAACAACTGCAAAGGTCTCACACAAAAAAACACTTTAATCAGGAGAAAGTAAAACTCTCAAACATCTGTCTGATCCTCTCTGGTTTTTTATTGTGCTTCAGATGCAGAGGAGGTGAAAGCAAAGATGGCGGAGTTCTCCACCTTCCAGCTTCCGTTCAGTCAGGACAAGATCGAGTTTTTGTTGGAGACGGGGAAAGAGAACATGAAGAGAAACAAACAAACTCTGCTGAGAGAGATCAAGAAGGCGGCTGAACTCAAACGCTGCAGGTAGAGATGTGAGCAGGTGTTTGTGAGGAGATAGATCAATTCAGGAATCCAGTGTATATCATCTTCCTCTTCCCTCCTCTCTTCCAGGAAGTCTGCCCGGGAGGGAATCTCTGAGTCTTGTCTTTTTGGTTTGGTGTAATGCAGACTCCTCCGGTTCCTCCTGCTTGTAAGTCCTTACTTCCGGCGTCGATGCGAGTGGCCGCATATCCAGTAGCTCTGTCCCTGCCGTATTCGTTTTTTTCGGGTTAATATATAAGTATGGGATGGGGGCGTCGGTTTTTGCGGTTTAATTTGTAACAAATGTTTCATGTCATGTACATCTTGTAACCTGCTACTGGATACTTTGAATTTCCCTCGGGATCAATAAAGTATCTATCTATCTATCTATCTTGACTTTATAAGAGTTTAAACTCTCAGAGAGACAAAGTATATGATTTAAAAAAACTCATGTCGTCCTCTGGAATCATGTGATGCATTTGGATAATAAATAAAGGTTTGTTCATTGTGAGAGTACGTGTCTTTCTTTATTGTATTTTACTGCAGAACATGAAGGTCATTAGTCCACTTGTGATGATGTCATCATTGTGTTTTTGTTGTGAAGGATAAACAGTCTGTTTACCTGCTGCAGACGTTACAGTCTGTTTACCTGCTGCAGACGTTACAGTCTGTTTACCCGCTACAGACGTTACAGCCTGTTTACCTGCTGCAGACGTTACAGTCTGTTTACCCGCTGCAGACGTTACAGTCTGTTCTGCTACAGACGTTACAGCCTGTTTACCTGCTGGAGACGTTACAGTCTGTTTACCTGCTGCAGACGTTACAGTCTGTTTACCCGCTGGAGACGTTACAGTCTGTTTACCTGCTGCAGACGTTACAGTCTGTTTACCCGCTGCAGACGTTACAGTCTGTTTACCTGCTGCAGACATTACAGTCTGTTTCCCTGCCGGAGACGTTACAGTCTGTTTACCTGCAGACGTTACAGTCTGTTTACCTGCTGCAGACGTTACAGTCTGTTTACCCGCTGCAGACGTTACAGTCTGTTTACCCGCTGCAGACGTTACAGTCTGTTTACCCGCTACAGACGTTACAGTCTGTTTACCCGCTGCAGACGTTACAGTCTGTTTACCTGCTGGAGACGTTACAGTCTGTTTACCTGCTACAGACGTTACAGTCTGTTTACCTGCTGCAGACGTTACAGTCTGTTTACCTGCTGGAGACGTTACAGTCTGTTTACCTGCAGACGTTACAGTCTGTTTACCTGCTGCAGACGTTACAGTCTGTTTACCTGCTGCAGACGTTACAGTCTGTTCTGCTGCAGACGTTACAGCCTGTTTACCTGCTGGAGACGTTACAGTCTGTTTACCTGCAGACGTTACAGTCTGCGTGCGTGCGTGCGTGCGTGCGTGCGTGCGTGCGTGCGTGCGTACGTGCGTGCGTGAAAAAGCATTAACCTATTTCAACACTTAGCAATGATGCCTTCGTGTAGATCGTTAATATCATAGGCAAAATGGTGTCTAAACTGAATACATGAATACAAAACAGTCCAACGCTTGAATTAAGGTTATGCCAGCCAATCAGAGACCTTGGCAAGGCTGGCTGGTAGTTGACTAAAGAGTGCTGGTGCTTTGCCCAGTTTATATAGCCTAGTTGGTTTGTTTGTCTTTGCCTGATCTTGTCAGAGGAGTCATAGGGCAGAAGCTGTGTATTTAACACACCTTCACTTAAAGATGATGCCACATTGCTTCATGCAGACTAGATATACAGGTTGTTACTCTCTTCTGATGTGGGTATGCTTTGTGACTTTTTGAGCTGTGGCATCAACAGAGAGCAACATGGAGGAGAAAAGAACTGCGTATGAGGTGAGAGCTGCACCACAAACCATGATATGCTTAGGGAGTCTTGTGTTTTTAACCTGTAAGTGGAATCATACTTCTTTAACCTGCTGCACACTAGAAGTGTCACAATTTCAGATTTTTTTAACTTTAATATGATTTTGGTAAAAATCAAACAATATCGATTTCTGTTTAAAAACCATGGCAACAAAAATAGTAGTCCTAGGCGACCCAATATTGGGACATTTTTGTTTTTCAATTACCAGGCAAACTCCTGCACTCCGTCTAAAGTGCACAAAAACAACACCCTGAAACTCGGCCACCAAGATGGTGTTGGTTAAACTGTTGTTTGTCTGTTTCAGAAATCCGTGCGTCAGTCTCAGCGTTTGTGTGCAGGTGAACATGAGTACGTTCTCAAGAGGAAACGAGTCGTCCTGCAGTCTCTCAACAGTCTGGGAATCAGCTGTTCTGAAGTAAGAGAAGAAGAAACGTTAGAAACAGAAGATTTGTCTCTGTCCTCTGCTTCTTTATTCTCAACTTATTTTCTTTCATGAAATATAATTTTTAATGATTAACATCTTGCATGGTGGTCTAGTGGTTAGTGCTGTTGCCTAACAGCGAAGATGTTCCTGGTTCAAATCCCTGTCGGACAGGAGCCAGGAGCCTTCACCTGTTCTCCCTGTGCATTCGTGTTTTAGGTTAATTGCACGTAGGTGTGGATGTCTGTCTCTGATCCAGGGTGTTACCCTGCCTCGGGCCCAATGACAGCTTGGACCAGCGCCAGCTACCCTAAACAGGGAAAGTGGGATAGATAATGTTCAAGTTGTTTTAGACTGTAATCGTTCACTGTGCTGATGAAGATGTTTTATTTTAGGATCACACATGTTGAAATAAGTTATCTTAAACACAGATATTACATTTGATTCTATTTTATAGACATTTGATCAAGTCTGGAATCAAAGATGATGGTAAACTGGAAACAGTGTCAGATGTATGTTCATTTCAGGGTGTGTTCATTTCAGTAATAGCTTCAAAGGAATGTGTTAATGTGTTTCAGATCTTAGGCTGGTACATATTGAAGTTCACTCAATGTTTTCTCCCTGCAGGACTCGGTCCCTCACATCGCTCTGCTGTCTTCAGGTGGAGGTCAGAGAGCCGCCGTGGCTCTGGTGGGTTCTCTCCATCAGATGGAGAAAGACGGTCTGCTGGACTCAGTGCTCTACCTGGGAGGAGTCTCTGGGTCGACATGGTAACGATATTCACACTCACACTTCAGCATCAGACTGTGTGAACGAGATGAACAGGTCTGCAGCTTCGGTTCAGTCGTATGAAAATGTTGGATTCCACTGTCAATGAGTCTAATTCACAGCATCTCTGATTTTATGGAAAGAGCCAGAATGTGACAAGAGACGAGAAGAGGTTAAAATGCAATACTCAGAATTTACAATCTAAATGGTGCATCCAATGCATGCTGTTTGATTAATGCAGAGCCACAGTAACATGCTAACGTTGATTTTATAATTTATTTAAAGTGACTGTGACTGCATCATTCACCTGATCATCGTCCACCAACACCTTCGATCTACTTGATGTAAAGAGAGCAGCTCCCTCAGACTCTGGGAGCTGATAAGAGTACGTGAAGTGACTAGTTCACAGAGCAGAGACTGAGGCTTCTAACATTTTTCACATGTATAAAATCACTCGGTGTGAGGGGAGTAGGTTCAGTATAGTATTATACTAAATCAGTGACATGTCCTGATTTAGTCGAGGAGTGGTCTATGCAGGCCAGCTGGCTCGATCATACAGAGAACAGTGATTGGTTATAGGGCCTTCCGATTAGTTATGAACCTCAACGCTCCATGGTATCCAGTAAACAAAGATGTTAGGTGTTGAGAAGATGCATGCCTTAGTCAGAGGCTTAAAAGTAGCAGAAACACGTTTTCTTGGCTGTCTCTCGTCTGTGAGAAACATCTGCGTTTCTGTTCATGAAGAGATGTATAACTTCAGGCTCTTCATGTCAGACTCTCCTCGCCTTGTCCTCTCCTCCGTCAGGTCCATGGCCTCTCTGTACAGTGACCCACAGTGGAGCATGGGGATGGACAGGGCCGTGTCCAGCCTGACGAGTCCAGGGGTGGAGCTGGACGAGGCTCTGTCATGGCTGGGCGAGCGAGCGAAGGAGGAGGGCTTCTCTCTCACTGATATCTGGGGGGTGCTGACCTCAGCTGGAATCATGAAACAGGTTCCAGTAGAATAAACATTTTGAGTACATTAAATTTGATTTCATACAAAGTCTTCAGATTTGATCTCCTGTTTCATCAGATGGACCTGCGGCTTCTTTCTGGCGAGGCTGGCCGAAAAGCCACCAACCCCTACCCCATCTACTGTGCCATAGAGAAGTACTTCTTCTCTGAGGGGCCTCTAGAAGGTACAGACAGGCTCCTCTTCATGTTACATCCTGAAGAGATAGAGAGTTATTGAATGTTATGGTATTAAACATCCTCTGTGTCTCTCAGCGACCTGGTTTGAGATGAGTCCTCATGAGGCCGGGTTCACAGACCTCGGCCTCTTCATCGAAACGTCTCTTCTGGGCAGCAAGTTCGAGAACGGGGAGCTGCAGGAGGAGATAGCTGAGATGGACATGGTCAAACTACAAGGTGTGTGTTCACATGGAGAGGTAGACTGTAGTTTTAAAGCACCTGGTAATTGTGACCGTTCACTGTTGAAACAGACTGTTGTTCAAGTCTTTATATTTCAGTTATATTCCTTGAGATGAGTAAACATCTGGATGAGGGAAAAAATGCCAAAGGGAACATAGGGCTCAGGGGACATCGGGATGAGGGGACATTGTAGGGGACATTGGATGAGGGAACATTGTAGGGGACATCGGGATGAGGGAACAGAGTCCTGAGGGAACATCGGGGAAAAAAATTTCCTCTTGAATCTTCTGCATGTGTTGATACTGAAGGATGGTTTGTCATGAATAATAATGAATCCTCCTCTTCAACCCTTGCAGGTGTTTTTGGCAGTGCATTGGCTCATGAAGACATGATCAAAGAGTTCATCCCTCACTGGCTGAACGGTAAATCACATAATTTCATACATGATGATAAGAGATCAGATGAAGCTTTATTGATCACACAATGGGGACTTCTTCAGTGTTATCAGCAGCAGGAGGAGCTCACAGTGCACAAATACTATAATAATAATAATAAGTAAAAACAGCAGCAGAACTGCTGTAGTGCTGCATAAGGGGATCACAAATAACATCACATATTTATTATAACACAAACAAACTGATTTGGGACGCTGATTTGAGAATGATTTTAGTGATATTTTGGTTATTTTTCCTTGATTTCAGGGTGGTGCCCCTGAGTTGATTAAACATAGTTTAATGATATTGTTATTTATATTAATAATAATTAAATATAATTATTAAAGAATATAACCAAAGTTGACTAGATAAAACCCCAACAAATGGTGCCCCTTGTGAGGAAGCGCCGGATGTGTTTGATATTATTCAAGGAGCACAGGTAAGCATGGAGCGAAACATATCATCAGGATATGGCTCTGATCTTGAACCAAGCCCCTTAAGAGATCAAACAATCCTGCTTGAAAAGCTCAGTAAAGAACCGAGCAGCCAGGATAACCCAAGGACTAAGAAAATGAGTCTTGTTTTCCCTGCCATTCCTGAAAACAAAGACTTTGACTATGGAGCCCCTCCCTTTGGGGAAACCCAGTCCACGGACAGCTGTGACACCTTTTCACACCTTCACAGGTTTGAATCACCACATGGGAAGGGGGGTGACTTCTCAGCCCCCAGAGGCAGGGATAACACCAGCGCTCCTGCTACCTGTAAGTCCACACCGCATGGTCCACAGCTGAGAAGTTCCGAAACATCAGATGACTCGGATGGCTCCTGTTCACCCAGAGTCCAAAGAATGCACACAAAGCTCATTGAATCCCTGGCGAAGGATGTAGACTGGTTTGACCGGTCTGTGATCTACCTGATGCATCCACATGAGAAAAAAGGAAGGAGCCAGCCACAGGGTAGTTCCCAACCTGAAGTACTGATTACCACCAAACCCGAATGGAACTCTCGGGATGGCCTAAACCCCAGACAGAGGGGTAGGCATAACCGGAGTTCCCATGAACTTCCTAAGGAAGCAGGTTCTTACAGGGGAATGGAGAACATGATCCGGAGGTGTATGACAGAGGTGATACTCTGCAGTGATTGGTCCTTAATAACCTGATGTTGTTTTTGTGTCACTCAGTGCCCGGTCAAGAGGACGATGCAGCTGAAGAGTATGTGCGTCTTTACTACGCCCTCCATAGAGTCGTAGGTCTGACCAGAAACCTCATCCCGGATCCCGCTGCACAGGCTGACCTCGACAAGCTGCACAAACTACTGGAGGATGCTGGTAATGATGATGATCAGAGATATGAACCTGACCTCTCTTTAGTTTTATTTAATCAGTTTAAACATGTTGGTAACACTAAGAAAATGTGTGATTTGAAATACCACAGCATCTGATATCTCTTCCAGATGAGGCACATCGTGTTGAGTACGAGTCCGAGAGTTTGCAGGACAAGGAAAGTGTTTCCCAGCAGAGGACTGAGCAGCTGCTGGCTGTGGTGGAGCGCTGGAGCCAGACTCTGGAGGATGGAGCTTTTAAAAATCACGGTCAGAGAGAGGAAGAGCAACAGGCGGACTAACACGTTCCTTTGATTTAAATGAGGTATAAACACGTCTGTGTATTTCTGTTTCTCTCACAGTCATGTTCATCATTTCGCGTGTCCTTCCTCTGATTGTGAAGTGGGAGTGGGGAACAACCAACAACTTCCTCTACCAATACCAAAGTAAGACTACACGTTATATCAGATTATAAACAAGTGTCAACAGCAGAATAAGCTGTTTGGCAGAGAAGATTTGGCAAGTTTTTCATGGGCGCAACCCACATAGTCAGCTCTGCTGCTTATCCCACAAATGCATGTTCCTTACAAATGTGGCACCATTTAAAATGAAAATAAACCAGCTTTCCAACAGGATGTGATTTATTGCCAAGAAGCAACAAAGAAATAATCTACTAAACACAAATTTCCTTACTTTTTGTGTGATGTTTATATAATGTGGGACAATACAAGAACATACATGACAATCAAAACAAGTTTGCCTGGAACTTGGTTGAATTAATGATGTTGATGTTCCTGTTGCCGGGCAGACTGCAGTGTCCCACCTTACCTCCAAACTGAAGAGAATTTCAACCTGGTGGACGCTGGCTTGCTGGTGAACGTCGCCTTCCCGTCATTTCTGGGAGACAAGAGAGACATCGACCTCATCATCGCTCCGGAGTTCAGCGCAGGGAACATGTTTGAGGTACTGCTGTGTGTGTGTGTGTGTGTGTGTGTGTGTGTGTGTGTGTGTGTGTGTGTGTGTGTGTGTGTGTGTGCGCGGTGTGAGAGAATATGTATTTATCAAGGAAGCATCCTCAGGTGTTGAAAAATGAAGCTGATGCAGAAGTGTAAAATCATGCAGTTCCTCGACTGTCCACTAGAGGCTGGCTGCAGAAGCACAGGAAGTCACATACACACCCATTCTAAAAAGCCTGTTTTTACAGCAGAGATTAACATGTTTACAGCCTGGTTCAAAAAAACAAATAGGTCTGATTGGCTCATGTCTCGACTCACAGAATCTGACTTTGGCTAGAGATTACGCAGCCAAGCTGAAGAAGCCGTTCCCTGAGATAGACGAGAAAATCCTGGAGGAGAGAGACTGGCCGAAGGACTGCTACGTGTTTGAGGGGAAAGAGAAGGAGCCCACCATCGTGTTCATGCCGCTCTTCAACAGAAACAACTGCAAAGTCTCACACAAAAAAACACTTTAATCAGGAGAAAGTAAAACTCTCAAACGTCTGTCTGATCATCTCTGGTTTTTTATTGTGCTTCAGATGCAGAGGAGGTGAAAGCAAAGATGGCGGAGTTCACCACCTTCCAGCATTCGTACAGTCAGGAGAAAGTGGAGTTTTTGTTGGAGACGGCAACAGAGAACATGAAGAGAAACAAACAAACTCTGCTGAGAGAGATCAAGAAGGCGGCTGGACGCAGACGCTGCAGGTAGAGATGTGAGCAGGTGTTTGTGAGGAGATAGATCAATTCAGGAATCCAGTGTATATCATCTTCCTCTTCCCTCCTCTCTTCCAGGAAGTCTGCCCGGGAGAGATTCTCTGAGTCTTGTCTTTTTGGTTTGGTTTAATGCAGACTCCTCCGGTTCCTCCTGCTTGTAAGTCTTGACTTTACATGAGTTTAAACTCTCAGGGAGATGAGGTGAAACATAACTCCTCTAACCGGGGGGTGGGCTCAAATATTCTAAGTATCGATATGAAATGATTTCTAAAATGCACAGATTTCAGAAAGTTAGAGAGTTTCAGTTGTTCAGGTTACTCAAATCTTGTGATTCACTGGGTTGTTTATAAAGAGCGGTAAGACCTCCAGTCC
This sequence comes from Labrus mixtus, assembly GCF_963584025.1. Taxonomy (NCBI): domain Eukaryota; kingdom Metazoa; phylum Chordata; class Actinopteri; order Labriformes; family Labridae; genus Labrus; species Labrus mixtus. Next base: position 9,959,499 of record NC_083631.1, read on the forward strand.
ACACAAACACCAGCGTGTGGATGCAAAAGAGAAATGTATTTAACAGGTTTGGTTACAGTTCTTTCTCTGTTCACATATATGAAATGTGTATACTCTTTAAATAACAAGTGCCATTTTCTACTTTTTATCAGACATTATTCTCCATTAGTAGGCTACCTATAATACGAGTGGTGACTGCCAGCGGTGTTTAAAATGGTCCTCTCGCATTATAACAACGCACTACTGCCCCCTGCTGGCATGGAGAGTTATTTCCTCTCATGCATGTGCAGAATGAACGTGGTGGTTGGCCGTCGGCTGTAGTCTTTGCGGTGTGTTCTCGTGCAACTTTTTGGCCAAGACGTGAGGCTTTTGTAGTATACTTTTCCTGAGATTATAGAAAAAAATTAAAGTACAAATAATAATCTTTCTTCCTCCCGCCCTTTGGAACAAAACATTATCTGCAGATTAGCATCCAGACGAGACGACGGCCCCCTCAAGCAGCGAAGACAGTCGGCACAGGAGTGCGCAGAGTAGTTACTTCAGTTTAATTCGATTTTAAAACAACAATAAACATAAAGGAACTAAGTGCTGTTTTTTTTATCAATTTATGTCCCAAGTATTTTGAAAATGATAAATATATAAATCTTTCACTGATTCTCACATTTTTACAGTATGTACCTGACTTTATCTCGTGGAAAATAGAAAGTAATGACGAGCTAGAACACAGCTACAGATGCACCAGCTAATACTTAGCTTAGCTTAGCTTGTAGCTACTAGGCCACAGTTAGTGAACTACTCATTAAACACAGACCACAAAACATTTAAACTTCATTTTACAACAAATAGGACATGATGTAAGAGAACGAAGCAACAGAGTACGCTATACGACGCTATAATGAGAATATTAAGAGTGAACTAAAGAGTGGAGAAGAACATCCTGGAGAACAGGAAACATGCAGCAGCAGGTTGATTAGAGCACAGAGATGGTAGAGGTGGCGTGCAGACAGTCTATGGTCGTGCAGCGATCACAGGGAATAAAGGTCACCACCCCCTCCCACTGGCTCCAGGTGAATTCTCCTGATTATATCCTGCTGCGTTCTCACATCAGCTCACTCTGACTTTCTGCAGAATAAATACGAGGAGGCTGGAGGAGAAACTCCGGCTGAAGAGAGAAACATTCAGCTGTTTGTGTGATCACATGATGCTCAGACTAAAACACTGGAACCACAGGAATTACAAGTGGAAGAAGTCTACATGTCAAACATAGACTCCAGATTTACAGAACAAATCAAAGAGAATTCTCCTTTAAAGGGTTAAAATTCTTCTCTGCTGTCTCCCTTCGATGCACATTAAAGAATAAATTGGATTACAGTAATCCCTCAGATTTCCATTTTATTAACTGTTTTTACTATTTATGGATGCTATTTTTTAGCAACACCAATTTCATGTATTTCATTCAGTGTCGACCTTTCTTTGTTACGTTTTAATGCCTATGCCTTCAAGAACTGGCGCCAGATGTTCCTCGTTAGGCGATCAGTAGCTTCACCTGAGCAGAGCTGCAGACAAACAGCACAGGGAAACATACAGCCGTAACACTCAGCCCTGCTCCAGGCTTTTCTAAAGAAAGTTACAACAAAGCCTCTGATTTTCAGGCGGCTGGTTCTCAGCTCAATATGTGTTCATTTAGACTGCAAGGGACACAAATCATGATCCCTCATGATCAATAGTCCAAGTTTTTAGTGTTTCTGTGCGTCATCTCGTCCTTTTATTTCCAGTTCCTTCAAGCTGGTGTTGTATTGAAGTGCCGCTAGAGGGCGCACCACGTCAACAGGAGGAGCTGCAGTGTGTTTCTATGTAGGTCAGAGCATCCATCAAAGCCTTCTGCAAACAGCTCAGCATCCACAGTTGGTTCATCGAGACTCTCATTGTGTCAAATGTTGGTTTCTCTTCTACATCATGTTAACATGAACACTGATGACTTTTTATTTCTTCTGATTAAATGAATAAATCTGTCCGGGTTTGTTTGACCGGTTTAAACTTCCTGCTTGATTTGGGTTCGAGTTTTTCCTCATCCATTGAGATTGTGCTGCGTTTTTAACAGTTTGCATTATTTTTCCACATACACAGATGTATTTCCTGCATAGATAAGCCGACCCCGCTGGTTTGATTCACTCTGTCTAAATACATAAATAATGATGAAAACGTTGTTGCTCTGTCGGACTGTGCGCCCTCGGTGCGCTCTGCGTCGTCACTGAAGTTTCCTGATCCGCTGCTGCAGACGAGCTGAGCGCCACAGACAGTCAGCAGCTCCACAGAGAAGGAGAAGAAGAAGAAGCAGGAGACGGAGGAGAAAATGCTCCATGAACGGATTTCACGGCTGGGATGTCTTCAGGATGGATACACAGACACACAGAGAGAGGAATGACGAGTAAAAACGCGGACACGCTGCCTGGACATCAAACCTGGAAGCGAATAAGGACGGTACAGTGAGGACGGAGCTCCAGAGAGAGGATTCAGAGAGACGGAGAGGAGGAGAAGCAAAGAAGAAGAAGAGAGAAGAGAACGAGCATGTTTAAAGTTAAACCGTGTCGTGTACAAGTGCGAGCCCGCAAAGCGAAGTCCCGCAACAGCTGCAGAAAATGAGCGTGAATTGAACGAAGGATGAATGTGGTTTGGGATTTATCTGCGATTCTGCAAACATTCATCATCTGCACGGCATCAGGTAAGAAGAACAGACACGCACAGGAGAAGTATAGAAACATTTACTGCAGAGAAAGACAGGAAAAGACAGGATGCTGAAGGTTGAAGTAGCTGCAGAGATATAAAGATATAAAACACAAACATTTCTTACATTGAGTTAAATCACCATCATGTTTCAGTCTGCAGAGAGTCTTACAGTATTCATGTGTCAACAGGCTGTTTGCACAGAACATCAGTCAAAGCCACTGAGACTTAATTCATGCAGACACACACACACACACACACACACACACACACACACACACACACACACACACACACACATGCAGATAACAGTAGTAGTATCCTACAGTGCATACAGTAATCTCCCCCACACAGGCTGACTGACACACACTGAGTATTAATAGTTAATGTATATCACTGTCAATATGTCACTGTGTGTGTGTGTGTGTGTGTGTGTGTGTGTGTGTGTGTGTGTGTGTGTGTGTGTGGTCAGATGTGACACTCAGTGATTCCCACGGTGGGATGAGTCAAGACTTCCTACTCATCACTGGAGCAGCCAGATTCACTCTGAACACAACACGACTGTTTGGAGGCCGATCACGATCAAACTGGACAAAACCAAATAATCAAAATATCTCAAATTTGGTCGTCATAATTCATAATTCATAATTCATGAGGACCCCCTGCAAAAAGACTATACTGTAAATCATAATAACTTACTGTGCAGCTGCTTGGAAGCTGAACTCGTGGATGTAGCCTCTTGGTTCCAAAGTGAAGCTGACGAAGAAGTGCGTTAAATCTGCATTCTGTCTCATGGAAAGAAACCAAGAATCAAGAAACCAGGAAGAGGGGGGAGGAGTTAGGGTGGGGCTACCTCTGATTGACAGGTCAGCCTGAAGGCAGGAAAGAGACGGCCACAATTCCAAACTCAAGCAGGGCTCGATACACAGTTTAAAGACTTGCTCTCGATATCTTGTGTCTGTCAGTAATTCTTTTGAGAACATCTCGTTGATAACTGATGCAGAACCTCAAGCCCTCAGAGTGTCATAGCTGAAAGACAACCTCCTGCGAGTGTGCTCACTCGGATGACACATGGACACAGATTGTAGCGCAGGTTTTGTAACATAAACTATGGTCAAATGTGTTTAAGATTTATTGACAAATAACGTGCGGGAAAGGAGCCACAAGTCTGATTAGAACCCGGGTCGTCCGCCTAGAGGACTCTAACCTCTGTACATGGGGTGTGCACACTAACCACTAGGCTAACGTCGTCTCTCTATCATGTTTTTAAAACAGCTGGTTCTCGGCCAAAAGCTGCACAAAACTCAACATTTTAAAGGAGCAGTATGTAACTCTGCCCCCTAGTGTTTAAACGGGTACTGCAGTCTAAATTCTAAACATTGTAGAGAGCTGTCTCCCCCCCTCCTCTCTAGAGTCGATGCTCATGCAGGTCACTATGTGGTGGACACTGAAGCTTCAGTGTTTATCCAGCTCTGCATGGGTCTGTAAACCTTTCTGTGTTCTAACCTCTCTCCATTTTTCAAAAGCATCTCCAATATTGATCCTAGTTTGAGCACGTTTCTGCTCGTGGAGCTTATTAGAAACATGCAGAGGCTTTTTAGGTCGGGTACAATCACTTCTATCTGAACCACTTCTCTTGCACGCCAGCTCCCCGCCAAGAAACGTCCCAAGTCAACCAGAACAAAGCAGAACAGTAAAATCCAGTCAGAGGACAGAGTCTCTGCAGACACAGTCACCACCACACATGTACGGAGGCCCAGAAGGGACGGTGGAGCAGCTTCACTTTAGGAGAAGTCTGTATTTTATTTTGAAGGAGAAGTCTGTATTTTATTTTGAAGGAGACAGGATACTGACTCTACCTTTAACCACCTGATTGTTATAATTAGCCGTCGCTCTTTATCTACAGGAAGTCAAACAGGGTGGATCTGGTCTGGACTCTGCTGCTGTCGGTCTGTGTGAAACATTCAGATGAACCTGTTTTATGTCAGCGTCTTTGTTTTAATGTTGCTGCAGGTTTGGTGGTAAACAGAGCTGCAGCACAATCACCTGAGGGCTCACACACACACACACACACACACACACAGAGGACACACGGCGTGGAGTGATGCAGACCCTCCACAGAGACTCTCTCCGTGCTCCCCTCATGAACTAATCTCCATTCTGACCCACTTTGAAAGTTTCACAATAACTCTGTTTTTATGAAAAGAGTCATTATTATAATTCTAAAAGCTTCCGATGATTAAAAAGCAGCTGCAGTGAAACGTGAGCTTCAAAGTCAGGATGGAAAAATGTTCAAAGGAAACATCATTTACCAAAGAGCTGTGTTCTGTGTGTTCCTCCGCAGCTCAGCCAATCGCATCCAAGCTTGATGACAGTTGGTGGGCGTATAAGGACGTCGTCCAGGGAAGCTTTGTTCCAGGTAAGAGACCGCCACCCACCGCACACACACACACACACACACACACACACACATGGGCTGCAGGAACACAAACACACACAGGCTGCAGGAACACAAACACACACAGGCTGCAGGAACACACACACACATGGGCTGCAGGAACACACACACACATGGGCTGCAGGAACACACACAAACACAGGCTGCAGGAACACACACACACACACACACACACACGGGCTGCAGGAACACACACACACACAGGCTGCAGGAACACACACACACAGGCTTGAAGAAGAATGATATGAAATGAGTTTGTTTGAGATTGATCAGAGTGAGGCTCTGGATATCTGAAGCTGATTGGCTCAGAGTGAGTGCTGATTAAAAGACTTGAATGAATTGGTTTCAATAACGAGGGGATTGTTTTGTTTTAAGGAGGAATCTTCTCTGATTGGCTGAAGGTTTCACTCCTCGCTGTTTGAAGGCGTTCACAGTGGCTGCTCGTCGTGCTGCTTTTTTCTTTACAGCTCTTCGCTAAGTGTTCTGTTAGCCAGAGAGTGCGGTTCAGTGTGCATGTTTTCAGATCAATCTCAAACACCGCCTGTTGTTCTGGATGAACTCTCGTCACGCAGAGCGCGACACTGAATGAAATACATGAAATTAGTGTTGCTAAAAAATAGCATCCACAAAAAGTAACAACAATTAATAAAATGGAAATCTGAGGGATTACTGTAATCCAATTTATTCTTTAATGTGCATCGAAGGGAGACAGCAGAGAAGAATTTTAACCCTTTAAAGGAGAATTCTCTTTGATTTGTTCTGTAAATCTGGATGTTTGACATGTAGACTTCTTCCACTTGTTCCAGTGTTTTAGTCTGAGCGTCATGTGTGAACACAAACATCTGAATGTTTCTCTCTTCACCCGGAGTTTCTCCTCCAGCCTCCTCGTATTTATTCTGCAGAAAGTCAGAGTGAGCTGATGTGAGAACGCAGCAGGATATAATCAGGAGAATTCACCTGGAGCCAGTGGGAGGGGGTGGTGACCTTTATTCCCTGTGATCGCTGCACGACCATAGACTGTCTGCACGCCACCTCTACCATCTCTGTGCTCTAATCAACCTGCTGCTGCATGTTTCCTGTTCTCCAGGATGTTCTTCTCCACTCTTTAGTCCACTCTTAATATTCTCATTATAGCGTCGTATTGCGGACTCTGTTGCTTCGTTCTTTTTCATGTCATGTCCTACTTCAGGAGACTCCACCCCCCCCCCCTCCTGTCTGACAGGTAAAGTCTCCCGCTGTGAGGTGCATGTGTGAACAACCAGATCAGGAGGATTTCAGGAGCAGTCCTCCTGAAATTGTTGAGAAATATTCAAGAGTGCATGTGTTTAAAAATGGCGTTGGAATCCTCAAATATTTCCTCTTGAAGTGCAAAAGAAGCCCCGCCTCCCTGAACACTAATTCATGTTGTGGAAACTCAGAGACTGATGGTGCTAACATGTTGTGTCCATGCAGGAAGCAGGAAGTGAAGGATGGGAGGGTGACGCCCCAATCTGTTTACTGTTGATAATCAAAACGAGGGATGTAACTAACTTTACACTCAACTCACCAAACGATACGATACTGATCACACATCGATTGAAATCGTCCATATTTGTGTTGTTTTTTGTTGAAACTCTTTGAAATGAGCTGAGTTGAATCAGTTTCAGAGAGAGAGAGAGTGTGAGGTGTATTTAAAGGCTGCCTGTCACCTCCTCACATCAGGAGCCTGAGAGTGAATATCTGCGTCTCCTCTCTCACTGCTCCGTGTTAGAGCTGAGCCAGCAGAACCACAAACGTCTGCTTCAAGCTGTTTGTGGGCGTGAGGAGGGAATACAGTCAGCAGAAAGAGAAATAAGAAGTGAGACGATGTAAAACTCAGGTCACTGTCTGGTGGCGCCTCACGCGTTGTGTTTCCTGTGATCACCTGCGCACACACACAATGTTCACTGCCATCGGCTCGGATTAGAGGCCGCTCAGAGACGATGTGCGGCAGCCTCCGAGCACAAACAGAAATCACTGCTCCCTCTCCGGTGAGATGACCGAGACACAGCGAGTGAGAGATGAAAGCAGGCAGAGAGGAAGGACTCTGGCAATAAGAGCGCGCTCCGCCTCTGAGTTCTCACTCTGGCACAATAAAGTATGAAACTAAATTTAACACAAGATACAGTATGCAGCACAGATGCCATGAACAATGGAGAGTGTTGGCAGGAGGAGATAGCAGCATGCAGATCTGTCTTCTTTATTTCACACGTTCAGCGAGCAGCCAAGACTGGAACCACCCAGGATTAGTCCGGTTCACGTCCCGTAAACACCGACGACCTCTAATCCCAACAGAAATGATGGGAGGGAAAATTAATCAACAAAATGTTTAATACTGAAGCGTTTTAAGAGGAGGATATTTCAGCAAAGTCCCAGAAGGTTCCATGGAAGAGCTGAGGGAAGCTGCAGGAGCTGTGAACGTGCCAAACCAAGTTAGACCTCATCCTGAAAGTCTTCGCTTCTCTAAACAGAAAAAATAGATTATGAAAATACTTTGGCAAGGAAAAAAATCTTCTACTAAATTAAACCTGACAAGTCTAATTTAGTAGAAGAAGAAGTATATGACTCTGCAGCTTTATTATGAATAAATCAGCTGAGAAGTTGAAACATTTACTTAGACTTCTTAACAGTGACGTCGCCCCCTGCTGGACATATGGAAGTACACATATTTGAGACTTTTCTTCACTGGCCTCTCTTCTCGACTTTCACTCGTGTCATTCCCGTTTTTCTGTCCGGTAGAGTTCCCTCTCTTCTCTCGCCCTCTGACGTTGTTTCTCCTCGGGTCTTTGGTGTTTTTGTGCGTCAGACTGTTTCGGGCCGTCAGGTTCACTCTGCAGCTCTAAAGTTCTTATCTATATTTGATCACATGTGCGTCTGCCGTCTCTTTTATCTTCTCCCTCCACTCTCTTTCATTCCCTCTCATCTCCTCTTCCTTGTCTCCGTTCCTTCGTTTCCTCCCTCTCTCTCTTCGTATCTCGTCCACTTCTCCTCTGCCTCTCTCTCTCTTTCTTCCTGCAGCACCTCCTCCTCGTCTCGTCCCCAGTCGCTCGTCCTTCTCTCTCTCTCTCTCTCTCTCTCTCTCTCTCTCTCTCTCTCTCTCTCTCTCTCTCTCTCTTGTTTCCTCTTTCATTTCTCTCCTCTGCTCCCCCCTGGACGGCCTGGAGATGTTGCTATCATTCATTTGAACTCGTTGGCGACTCAAGGCTCGTTTCAAAGCTCAGAGGAAACGTGTTGCTGTGATGAGGCCACTCTCTCTGCGAGCGTTTACCTGCCATGAGAAGCAGAGAGTCACAGTGTCCTGATTTTAAACACAGAGCAGCACAAAGATCAAACTCGAAACAGAAAACAGTCAACAGACTTCAGCTCGCGGCTTGACTGAGTGAAAAGTGAAATGTTGAGGTTCAAACTGCAGAAGGACTGAACATGAACTGTTTCTAAAAACTGAGCAGATTCCAAAGAGCGAGAGAAACATGACATCGTTAAAATGATGCATCAGCTTCTCTTACTGACGTAAAATATAACTTCTGATGTACCAAAAGTTTTCTTAAATCCCAAATCTTTAAGGAGATCTCTTCTGCTGATCCATCTTTGAATACATTCATAAGATGTTACCATGTTGGATGTCCAGACTAAACCCCGGACGTGGTTTTCTGTCGCTCTGAACGAGATGTTAAGAGATCTCGGTGAGACCTGACGTCAATTTCCACAGACTCCATGCACGCGGTCCGTCAGCTCTACGACTCTGTTCACTGCCACTTTAGTTGATGATTGTGTTTTCAACAGGGAGCGCCATTGTCCGTCTCCGGCTACTCGACATGTGTCCCAGACTGACATCACTAATGGTGACAGTGAGGATCATAGATCTCCTTTAAGCTTTATTTATATATAAACGTTTACAGTGATCAGCTTCCTGATGGATGAATCCGTCCACACATTCAGGTCCATCCTTCCATAATCTGAATGCTCAAGTTAAGGCAGAGACGGTCGATTGTTTCCTTTCTTTCTTTCATCTCCTTACAGAAACCATTTCTATAAGTATAATCTGTTTCCTCGCAGTCTTTCTGGAAGACTAACTGAGCGTGTCTGAAGGTTTACAGTCGACCCTGATAAACATGAGCTCCCCCTCCTCCTGAAGTCATGGAGTCATTTCTCCTCCCAGTGGAACGAGAACTGTGAGTCCTCCAAACAGTCTCTGCACGTTCTGCACAAGCTGCTTCTAAAATAGTCTGTTTCTGGCTGCGGACCGGTCAGACTGGATCCTGTATTCCCTTCATTCTCAGACTTCCTTGGCTGTCTTGGTGCAGCAGACTGAATAAACTGTCAAAGTGCCATTCTCACATCCAGACCGTTTCTCTGAAACACGAGTCGTCTGGACAGAGAGACAGATAAATCTATTTCTGTTTCAGAGAGGCTCAGTTTGAAATGGAATAATAACAGATCTTGTTTTGTGCAAATGTCAGATAGTGAAGGAGTCCTGCCAATTCTCCATCGTTTTTTATTTGTCCTTCTCTCATCATCGAGCACGTTCCAGCTCTTCCTCCTGAAGAGAAATGCAAATGAAGTTCAGTGAGATCCTGCGGGCAGAGAACAAGCGGCATGTTGGTGTGGTTTCTCTCACATTATATCTGATTCTGTGCCGGACTCGCCATGAGAGTGAGGAGGAGGAGGAGGAGGAGGGAGAGGAGGAAGAGGAGGAGGAAGAGGAGGAAGAAGAGGAGGGAGAGAGAGAGAGGAGGAGGGAGAGGAGGAGGAGGGAGAGGAGGAAGAGGAGGAAGAGGAGGAGGAGGAGAAAGAAGAGGAGAGAGAGAGAGGAGGAGGAAGAGGAGGAGGAAGAGAGAGAGGAGTGAGAGGAGGAAGAGAGAGAGGAGGAGGAGGAGGAAGAGAGAGAGGAGGAAGAGGAGGGAGAGGAGGAGGAGGAAGAGGAGGAGGAAGAGGAGGAGGAGGAGGAAGAGAGAGAGAAGGAAGAGGAGGGAGAGGAGGAAGAGGAGGAGGAGGAAGAGAGAGAGGAGGGAGAGAGAAAGGAGGAAGAGGAAGAAGAGGGAAGGGGAGAGAGAGGACTAAAGAAAAATGAGCTCCTGGGAGCTGCCCTTTCCTTAGATGTCATCGCTCTGACTCTCTCTCTGTGTGTGTGTGTGTGTGTGTGTGTGTGTGTGTGTGTGTGTGTGTGTGTGTGTGTGTGTGAGATATAGGAGTGCTTAAAGAGAGGATGAGGAGCAGGAGGAGAGCTTCTCCGTTCAGCTCGATTCAGCAGAAAATAATTAGAGAGAAACTTGGAGAGATAAAACATGTGATGTGTTTTCTGCTTTGTGTCAGTGCTTTGCAGATCCTCTGAGCTCATGAAGATTTTTATTTTCGTTTCATTATGTGTCTCAATAACTCGTCTTTATTTCTCTTGTTGTGTCAAGGCTGCGTGTTTGAAAAGCCTCCTCTCTCCTCTCACAGCACCTCTGAAAGGCTTCTGAGCCGCAGCTACAATTTGAATCATGTCAGAAATCCACAGTATGATCGGCGTTTAACGATGATTTCAAGGGAAAAACATTGTAAGTGAACGTCTTCATTGTTGCTCTAAACTCTGATGCAGGAGCGCTCGTGTAGACGCCTGCAGAGCGGCTCGATCTGGGACTGAACAGATATTAAAACCACCAGAAGCTCAGTAAATAATGCAGCTCATCACATGTTGCTCGTCTGTGATGAGGGGCCATATTTGAGATGAGATGAGATTCAACTTTATTGTCATTACACATATACAAGTATAGAGTAACGAAATGAGGTTTGGCATCTCACCAGAAGTGCAATAAGCAGAAAGTGCAAGAATCTGTGCTATGTACAAGTAATTACAAAATTTACAGATGTAGATCTGCTCTCGATCACACAGCGGTAGAAGTTCATCAGTAAAGCTGAAGACAGGTGGTGTCTTTTCAGTGTCCTCAGGAAAAAGAGGCGTTGATGAGCCTTCTTAACCAGACTGGAGGTGTTAGTGGACCAGGAGAGGTCCTCTGTGATGTGGGTCCCCAGGAACTTACTTACTTACCCAGCCATCCCATTGATGTGAATGGGGTTGTGCGTGCTTCCTCTTTCTCTCCTGAAGTCCACGATGAGCTCCTTCGTCTTGCTGGTGTTGAGAAGCAGGTTGTTGTCAGCACACCAGGCGGCCAGATGCTGTACCTCCTCCCTGTAGGCTGTGTCATCGTTGTTGCTGATGAGGCCAATCTCCGCAAACTTGATGATGGTGTTGGATCCATGTACAGGTCTGCAGTCGTGGGTGAAGAGGGAGTAGAGGAATGGGCTCAGCACACAGCCCTGTGGTACGCCTGTGTTGAGTGTGATGGTGGTGGAGCAGGTGTGTCCTGACCTAACATACTGGGGTCTGTTGGTCAGAAAGTCCATTATCCAGTGACGGAGGGAGGTGTTGAAGCCCAGGTCTCCGAGTTTAGTGTTTAACTTGGAGGGGATGACAGTGTTGAATGCTGAGTTAAAATCAACAAACAGCATTCGTGCGTATGTGTTGTTATTGTCCAGATGTGTGAGCACAGAGTGCAGTGCAGTGGAAACTGCATCCTCTGTACTCTTATTGCTGCGGTAGGCAAACTGGTATGGGTGCAGTGTGGGTGGGAGGCAGTTTTTCAGGTGTGCTAGGACCAGTCGCTCAAAGCACTTCATTATGATGGGTGTGAGTGCTACAGGGCGGTAGTCATTCAGGCCTGTTGGGCTGGAGTGTTTCGGCACTGGGACAATGGAGGTGGCTTTGAAGCATGCTGGCACAGCTGCTTGGGTGAGGGACAGGTTGAAGATGTCCGTAAAAACCCCAGTGAGCTGCTCCGCACATGCTCTAAGCACGCGCCCAGGGGTGCCGTCTGGACCAGCAGCCTTTTGAGCGTTGATCCGGCTCAGTGCAGCGTGGACGTCTGTGGAGGTGAGTGAGAGGGGCTGGCTGTCTGCAGGAGGTTTGGTCTTGGTCTGCGTCTCCCTGTTGTCTCTATCGAAACGAGCATAAAAGTGATTTAGCTCGTTCAGGAAGGAGACATCTGTGGTTATCGGGGTGGGGTTGCTGGGTTTATAATCACTGATGGCCTGGATGCCCTGCCACATGCGTCTGGTGTCGAAGTTGGAGAAGTGTTCCTCTACCTTCAGCTTGTAGCAGTGCTTGGCCTTGATGATGCCCCTCCTCAGGTTTGCCCTGGATACGCTGTAGGCTATTGCGTCATCTGATCTGAAGGCGGTGTTGCGGGCCTTCAGCAGGAGCCGCACCTCCTTGTTCATCCATGGCTTCTGATTTGGGTACGTGGTGATCTGCTTCCATGTTGTAACACTGTCGATGGTGGTATTGATATAATCCAGCACAGAAGAGGTGTAGGTGCCAATGTCTGTGTGAGAGCCCCAGGTAGCCTGAGAAGCAAACATACTTCAGTCTGTGTGATGGAACTTGTCCTGAAGTACAGAGTCTGTCCCCGCTGGCCACACTTTAATAGTTGTCACTGATGGCTTCACACGTTGGATGAGTGGGGAGTACTTGGGGATGAGGAACAAAGAAAGGTGGTCTGACTGTCCCAGGTGGGGGAGGGGGGTCGTGGTGTAGGCTCCTGCGATGTTTGTGTAAACATGATCCAGAGTTTTGTTTCCTCTTGTATTGCATGAAACATGCTGGTGAAATTTAGGGAGCACTGTCTTTAAGTTTGAGTGATTAAAATCACCTGCAACTATAAACTATAACCAATATTTGTAGAGTTGGTCATGTTCTCTTTAAGGGCATCTCTCGCTGTATGCACTACACTTGCAGGTGTGTTCTGAAGGTGTGTTTAGATGTGAGATGTGATCCAAACGAGAGGAAAGTCAACGAAATCAAAACTTTAATTCAGGTAACTCAGGCTGAAGCTGCAGCTTGTAGAGAGAGGTTTGTTACTGAGGCTCCTGGGGGCGGGTTGCTCGGGTTCGAGTCCCACCTGTAGCTCATTTGGTGCATGTCGTCCCCCCCCCCCCCCCCCCCCCTCTCTCTAATATCCGACCCAATCCCAAAATAAACCATGTTTATGCTGCGTTAAACTGTGTACAGTATATAATTTCAGACTCTGATGCTTTGTACGCCATCTTGGAATTCCACCATACATATCTTATATGTCATATCTTGCCTCCTGAGTGTGCCATCCCCCCGACCCGTCTTGTCTGGCAGGGAACATTTTATGCTGTGAGGGACACGTTTCATTAAGACACTCAGGAAGTTAGAAGACAAAGGACAGAAATGTTCTAGAAAAGAGCTCACATGGGAGTAACTGACTCACCAGTTTGTTCCCGATGTATATGACACTGCAGCTTTATTATCTTCAGTTCTCAGCTCACAGACAACATTAACTTGTTTGAGACTTAAATTATGATGAGATTTTTTAAATTATTCAGCAAATAGGCAACATTTACAAACTGAACAGCAAAGGACCCAATATAGCGCCCTGTGGAACTCCAGATACAATATCAGTTTTACAGAACGTAAAATGAAAACCTTAGAGACATAAGTAATGACTGTCCTCCTTTTCCTGGATGTGATTTGATACATTTTGTATTTTTGACACCTGAATGTCTCCAGAGGACGCCAGCAGACATCAGCCTGAAGATGATCGTTTGAAACGGGGAAAATTTAACCTAATACACGTTGAGGCTGACATTTTGTTGAGCTGAAGGAAAGAAAAGCCAAATTTAAATATGTCTCTGCTCTGTCCCTGACAGAGAGGATGCTGGGAAAGGCTTTTCAGCCCACTCTGGGGAAGAAAAAATAAGACGTGAAAAGCAGACTGTATCACCTCCGGCAACTTACATTAATGTCGCACCTCGTGGTGTTATTGTTGTGTGTGTTATTTGTGTGTTTTTCAGATGGGGGCGTGTGTCTGAGCGGGATGTGATACCACTGCTGTTGTTTAATATGAGTGTATAAGTGGTTATTTCTGTGTGTGTGTGTGTGTGTGTGTGTGTGTGTGTGTGTGTGTGTGTGTGTGTGTTTGTGTTGTGGGTGTGTAATATCACAGCTCAGGGTTGTTTTTTGTGAGAGCTGCACAGTAAGTAGGACAGAGAGTCAGTGATCACAGACACACACACACACACACACACACACACACACGCACGCACACACACACACACACACTCACACACACGCACACGCACACGCACACACACACACACACACACACACACACACACACTGCTCTTATCCATGTATCGTCTCTCCTCGTCTTTGTCGTACATTTCCATCTCCGTCTGTGTCTGTCTCTCTATTTCTTTTTAATATCTTTCTCACACACCCTCGCAGACACTCTCAGGCCACAGGAGAGAAGGCAGAGAGGAAAAAATGAGGAGGAAATGGAGATATGAGGAGGAAGAGGAAGAGGAGGAGGAGACGACATTCCTCCCACGCAGTAGAGGAGATATGAGCAGTTTAAGAAAGGACTAGAGGAGAGGGCGAGCGAGGATAACAGTACAGAGAGAGAGAGAGGAGAATAAAGTTATGATACTCCATCTCAATAATCTCCTGATATCATTACACCGTCACATTCTCCACGCCTCATAGCCGCTCGCTACATTTCTTGCAATTACTCACGGCAATAACGACGTTAGAGCTAATGCAGGCGGTGATTACGCCGTCGCTGCGATTTGTTCTCATTTAGCCGCCGCTGGCTGCTACGGTAATAAATGTGCATGTGCTCGCCCAGACGATGTGTTTGCTGTAGTTAAGAGTTCCAATGAATTCATTCGACTGTAATGTGCCAGAGGGGGCCGAGACGAGGGGCTTAGACGAGGGGCTTAGACGTGGAGCAGAGATGAGGGGCCGAGACGTAGGGCCGAGATGAGGGGCAGAGACTTGGGGGCCGAGACGAGGGGCCAAGCAGGAACCTGACAGGTGGATGCACGTACTCGTTAAGTTTCACTTCCTGAAACTTGACGTCATATGAAAAACATTTTTTTTGTGGCTCAAACTCCACATTGATGTTTTTAATGGAGAACTTTGACATCTCTTTCTCTGTTTTCAGGAGTTTATTTTACAATCATTAAGAAGATAAATGTTCAAGTCGATCTTCTGACAGTCACTTCAGAAACAAACTCTGTCAGCTGTTCTCGACCCGCTCGTTCAGTCCTCAGCCGAGTTTGATTGACAGCTTTGAAGCCTCGAGAAGCTGAACTGAAACCAGCAACACGTCAGAGCTCAGTCAGACTGAACCAAAATAAAAGGCTTATGTTTATCACCACATGTGAGCGGGAGTGTCTGCATGTTTACGTGTTGTCACCTCTTTGTGTTCACCTGAACATGTTAACTTTATTCAGGATGATAATCACCTCTAAGTCGACTTCATCGACTCTGAATGAGTCAGAACAAAAGTGTAGAAAATGACTGCAGCCGAACAAACACATGTAGGTCACATATTTCTGTCTGTTATCTAACTTCGAGGTATTTGTTCTCCTCTGAGAATAAAAACACAATAAGATCAGGAACAGCTCAGACACACACACACACACACACACATCTGTGTTTTTATTGTCGGCCTTGTGTGTGCACAGGAAGTCCGATACCCTGCAGGCTGATTAAGAGTAGAAACATCGGCTCTCAGACACTCGAGGGACTCATTTGTGTCACTGAAGGTTGAAGAAGGAGTGATGGTTCTCCTCACTTCCTCCTGCAGGGGTCCGTCTCGGAGAAAGCGTCCCGGCGCTGATTTCAGATGCTGAGGGAACGTCGAGCCAGCCGAACCACCGGGGGCACCGCAGGCGAGCAGAATTTGAATGGAGCTCAGAGAGTGTGAGCGCTGAGGCTGCTGCAGAGTCTGCTGCTCACTCTGCGACTGTACTGATATATGTTCAAGAAAGAGAGAAATAGGGCAAAAGGACGCTGGGGACTCGTCCTTCTTTCTTTGCAAAACACAAATTTTGCATCTACATTTGCAGCAATAACTCTCATGATCACATTATTTTTTCTTTGCGGTGCACATTAACAGACAGAAAACCCCCTAAAAGTATATTTCAGCCATCTCCAGGATGTGAAAGCAAAAGATTCTCATCTCAGCGTGTGTTGGCTCTGAAGTTTGTTCCTTGTTTTGAAGTCTGGTTGTGTAGCTGTGTTCCTCTGCAGCCCACAGAACTCTCTGTGTTACATCACACAGCTGCTTCATGCTGCAGTTTGAACTCAGGAGACAAACCTGCACCAACAATATGTGCTGTGAATCACACTGTGCATGCTCCACACTGTAGGTACAGTCAAAGGGATGCACACGACTACTGTACTCATTAAACAGCACTGTGTCTCACTTTACGATGTACATGCTTCTTATAGAAACTGATATGATGCTGCTCTGGTGTAAAGGTGTACAAGAAGACCGACAGCTACCTTTGTTCAAATCTCTGTTAGTGTAAACTGAAGGCTTGTAAAACCAGAAGTCCAAACCAGTCGCATCTCATGATATTGTTTTCATTGTTTGAGTCTTCTGTAGAGAAAGCTCTTTCTGCAGCACCAAGACAAATCACATCTTCACAAACTGGATAACAGGACTCCTTTTTGTTCCTTAAAGGTCACATATTATATAAAATCCACTTCCCCCATGTTCCTCTAACTCTAACATGTGTCTCTAGTCTGTCTACAAACCCCCCAATGATAAGAAAAGTCCATCCTCTCCGTCTTCTTGCCTGCTCCACTTTTCAGAAAATGTGTGCTCAAACAGGCTGTTTGGAGATTTTCCCTTCACATCACAAAGGGCAGTAGCCCCTCCCCCAGGTGGGTGACACTCCCACAGCTAGGTGTTTGTTCTGCCCTCTGAGTCTGCCTTCTCACTGTAAACAATAGGACATGGAGCGAGAAAGCACAGAGACACCCAAGTCCTTCCAGAGAGGGGGCGTGGTCAGACACAGCTCATTTACATATTTAAAGGTACAGACACAGAAACAGCCTGTTCTGAGCAGGGCTGAAATAGAGGGGTTTATAGACATGATCAAATACAGGATCAGAGTGGATTTAGAACAAGAAAAGTGACCTTATGTGACCTTTAAAAAAAAAAGTAGCATTTGATCCAGTCTAAAGTTGGGACGGGACATGGCTCCTCCTCCTCTGTCATCACTTCCTACCTCCTTCGTCTTTCACCTCCATTGTTCTGTCATCTCTCAGGTTTCCTCCCGTACATCACATACGTCTCTGCAGCTGTCGTTTCTGCTCTGTTGTGTTTTATCGTCTCGTGTCACAGCGTCACATTATGAGGTCATTTTTTTTCTATTGTTTTTACTGCCATCCGTTTATGTTTGACATCATATTTAAGGGACAATAAATCATGCAGCCATAAAGCTGTGATATTTCAAACTGAATGGTTTTACAGTGTATGTGTGTGTGTGTGTGTGTGTGTGTGTGTGTGTGTGTGTGTGTGTGTGTGTGTGTGTGTGTGTGTGTGTGTGTCTCTCTAAATGTGACCTTTGTCTGTGTGTTAGAGTTATCACAGCTGGAGTCAAAGTCACAGACGGACATAAAGAGAGAAAATATGCTGCAGGAGGGACGGACGAGTGACAGGAATACAGAGAGAGAGAGAGAGAGAGACAACCATGGGGTTAGAGAGGAGTGACCCCGACACACACACACACACACACACACACACACACACAACAGATGGCTCTTAGTCCCTCATGATCACCACAGGAAGGTCGTGACCCTGAATATCTTCAGTGGTCTCTGCAGAGTCGCTGATGCTGCAGATCAGACATGTTGATGAAACACGTTTAGTGTCGGGGAAGAAAAGTAGATCTGGATCAAGCTTTGAATCTGGAGACGTTCTGTTTGTAGAAGTCAGTGTGTTTGTCGTCTGCAGGCGTCCGATTGGTGACCACCTGACCCTGACTCTTGCCCAGTGCATGCAGACTGCAGTACCCATTTTAAACACTAGGGGTCAGAGTTGCATACTGCTCCTTTAAAGACATAAAAAGCTAAATCTGAAGAGCTACTTTTTAGATCATTGATTGCATATTCAGAGTCAGTAATGGAGACTTACTGCTAACTCTTTGAACTCGTTTCTGCAGATTTAACTGCAGCAGAGAGACGTCTTCTTAATCATGATATAATAAAATCACATCGGACTGCAGCGTCCAAGAGTCTTGGAAAGTGGAGAGAGTGAGTCTGCAGCAGCAGGAGCCACAGAGGACAGAGAGGAGACGTTTAGTGTAGAATAACAGCCTGTTCCTCAGCTTCTGTAAATTAACTTTGTGATAGATCTTCTTTATTTGCTGCAATAGTCTTTCAAAGCCTCCTCGCTCATCATTCTGCTCCTCTTTTAAACATGATTCTTCCTCCACCTTAATTCATGCCGATGTTTTGATCGACTTCCCGGTTACAGGAACTTTCAATAAAAACATTTTAACTCACCGACAGATCATCAATGAAACTTTCTGCTGCGAGAGATTCAAGTAACGACCAATTAAAATACACGGAGCTTAAAACAGAACACAGAACACAGGAGGGCGTGATCTTCCTCTGCGTTTTATTCTGGATCATCATTATTCTGAACCTGAGGAGCCTCCTCCATGTAAACACACTGAGAGGTGTCACAGTCTGAAACCAGAAGAAGAAAACAAACTGTTTCAGTAAATTACACCAACTTCAGACTTTATTTAAAGAACATATGAAGGCCCGTCTGAGCTCGCCCCGAGGCAAAGCGCCGTCCATCTCCTGAAATCCTGCAAGAAGAAAAAATCTGAAAAAAATAGCTAATGAGGCAGGCTGGATCGAGCCGCATTTGAAGAGCAGAACAGGTCGGCGTCTTTCCAAGAAGAAGAACTTTGTGTTCTGATTCAGGCGGAGACGAGAGTGTGATTGATGGAGAGAACAGGACGGGTCTTCTGGGGTCGTTGCATCAGTCTGATATTCCATCGGCGCTCTGATCTTTAGTTCGACCACAGACGGACTCATTTAAATGGCCGCTCTGATTTGTTCCTCAAATTCCAGCGAGTCTGTTCTGCCAGGATTAAACCTCCTCCGTCTTTGTGTCCGTGTGATTGGACAGATTTAAGGAGTGAAACAGAAGAAAAAGAAACAGGATATTTAACACTTTTAGACACGAGAGAAGAATCCTCAGTCAGAGATGTTTTGATAGTAAAACACTCGATTCTGATTGGATGATAATATTTTGTGTTTGTGGGTCAAAGGTCACGCAGCACTGAAGCCTTTGAATTGATTTTTCTCCAATTTTACATTTATTATCCTGCACGCCGCGTTCTCTCCCACTCTTCAACGCTCCTGTTTCCACATCACACACGCCGTCCGTCTCCGTATCGTGCCAGCGGCGCCACTCCGCTCGCTCCGAGAAACGGAGCTCGCTGCGAGTGCGCGTCACGCTCTGATTTATGAACCGACTGTCTGGAGTTTAAAAGCGGCTCGTCGGCCTTCGTCCCCTCTGCTTCTTTGCCGTCTGTTCGCCGTGGGAGGAGCAGGACCTGAAGCTCGCTGCACAGAGAGACGTCTGGGTCGACTTGTGACCCAACGTGGACGGATGTGCAGAACGGGAGGCGTGTAATGGTTCAGACTTGAGGGCGTCTTTCTGTTGAATTCTAAAAGAGAAAGTTTTGATTGAAACAGAGTGAAATCCTCGATCTCTCTGAAGAACACTAACGTTTCCTTAACGGGTTTTTAAATGTTTGAAATCGTCCTGTCAGAGAGACGAGTCTTTAAAGAGAATTCAAAACGAGTTCATTAAAGAAAGACGACGATCCTGACAGGAGTTTCAGTATCTGTTTAATTTCTCCTTCTTTATTTGTCAGTTAGCATCCCGATCAAGACAGCACAGTCGTCTTTTTAAACTCGTTTATTTCCTGGAACAAGAAAAGCTCTTCAGCGATATCGATGTCGTCCCTCATGTTTCTGTGCAGGAAACTGAAATGTGCTGAAGAGATGAGCGGTCTGCCTCCTGAGACTCATTATCTCATAAGATAGATAGATAGATGGTGGGATTTGAACCCGATGCACGCTCGGATGAGGACTAAAGTCTCTGTACTCGAGTTTCTCTCTTGGAGACATTTTATGTCCTGGTCTGAAAAAGTGGGCGTGGTTTAAAGCGTCCTACATTCATGTAAAGCAGCAGAGACTCTCGGTCCCTGGCGTCCGTCTGAGGCTCTGACTGTCAGGAGGGTTCAGGAGGCCGCAGGTTGACCCACTTCAGACTGCTGTCTGCTCAAAGTGGAATCTTAATCCCTCCTGCTGGACTTTAAATGATCTGTGAATAAATCAAAGTAAGAAAAGGTTAATTACTTTACAGAAAGGATCCCTACAGACGCAGAGCCGCTTGAGAGACCATTTTTTAACCACAAACATCTGTAACACTGCTCTCTGCAAACACGCCATTCATAAAAACAGGAAGTTCACTTCCCAGAAAACAGGAAGTTCACACTACTGATCATAAGAGTCACAGAAACCTGGAGCTTCACAGAGTGTATATAACATGGACGTAGTGTCACTGATGTCACCCATTGAATTCTGAAGAGCCATTTTGAAGGTCAACGGTGGCGGTCATGATATTGGAATTGCTGTCTTAGATCGACCAGAAACAGACAAGGAGGTGTAGGCGGGGCTTACACTTCCTGACAACCAGATACTGAATATGTCACCTGTCAGTCAACTCAGCCCCGCCCCTTTTAAGCATAACTGTTCCCCTTCATAAAATCTAAACGGATGAGTCATTTTTGTGTGTGTGTGTGAATGTGTTTATGTGTGTGTGTGTGTGTGTGTGTGCATGTGTTTATGTGTGTGTGTGTGTGTGTGTGTGTGTGTGTGTGTGTGTGTGTGTGTGTGTGTGTGTGTGTGTGTGTGTGTGCGTGCGTGTTTGTGTGTGTTGCTCATAACAAGACAAATCATCAGAGGAACTTTCTGGGTCACGTTCACGCTGATCATGCACACCTGGGCCCGAGACGCAACCAGCTGCACCTGCTCACTCCATCACAGACACACACACACACACACACACACACACACGGGGTGAAAGGAGGAGAAGATCAGGATGTTCCTGGAAAACTTCCAGCGATCAGATCATTCTCTCTGAAGCTCCACACCTGTGTGTGTGTGTGTGTGTGTGTGTGTGTGTGTGTGTGTGTGTGTGTGTGTGTGTGTGTGTGTGTGTGTGTGTGCTGTTCAAAGTTTGAAAGTGTGAATTGACGATCTGATGCAACCCCTTGTGATTTAAAGAAATGTAACCTCACCAGAGAGGAGACTGAACACACAGCGGGAGTCTGACCTTTTTTTTTTAATACTGCTGATGTTTATCTGAATCTGCCCGACCAATCACAATCACTCTGACTCTCTGAATCCATCTGACCAATCACAATCACTCGGACTCTGCAGCGCTTAAAGGAACAGTTTGCATCATGTATTTAAAACTCGGAGTCTCTTATTTTTTTTCCTCGCTGTTTGGGGAAAAAGATGTTTGCCTCTCTTGTGAAGCTGCTCGGAGAAAATCAATTCTTCTCTTTCATTCAGAAATCAGACTAAAGTTTGGATCAGAACTCAGAGCTGCTTTCTTTACGTATTGTTAGTACATATCTCTTTCTCAGATCCCCCCGTCTAGATGTTGACCTTCGTTTGCTCGTGTCGGAGACGTCATGAGTTTATTCTTGGGGCGTTTCGTTCTAAACTTTGGAGCCGGATTGTGAAACCTTTGAATAGATCTGGATTCTCCTGAGCTCAGAGGACGCTGGATCTCAGGGACAAGATTTTCTAAAACTTTAAAACGACATCTGCATTGTGTCGTCAGCAGAGGGTCAGGAGGGTCCAGAGGGTCCAGAGGGTCCAGAGGGGTCAGGGGGTCCAGAGGGTCCAGAGGGGTC
Source organism: Labrus mixtus (assembly GCF_963584025.1). Taxonomy (NCBI): domain Eukaryota; kingdom Metazoa; phylum Chordata; class Actinopteri; order Labriformes; family Labridae; genus Labrus; species Labrus mixtus. The sequence goes on from NC_083631.1 coordinate 9,981,493, forward strand.
AGAGGGTCCAGAGGGGTCAGGAGGGTCCAGAGGGGTCAGAGGGTCCAGAGGGTCAAGAGGGTCCAGGGGGTCCAGAGGGTCCAGAGGGGTCAGAGGGTCCAGAGGGTCCAGAGGGTCCAGAGGGGTCCAGAGGGTCCAGACTTTGGGTACTGAGCAGGAGTGGCCTGAAGTTTGTGCTCACCCAAATGAAGAGCGTTTATTTAACCTGAAAGATATTAGGGGGAAACGGGATGTGTGTGTGTGTGTGTGTGTGTGTGTGTGTGTGTGTGTGTCTGTGTGTGTGTGTGTGTGTGTGTGTGTGTGTGTGTGTGTGTGTGTGTGTGTGTGTGTGTGTGGAGGTGAAGAAGTGTGTGAGCAGAATGAGGATTAGCAGACAGACAGTAATGTGGATTACAGTGGAGTTACATCATTGTTTGAAAGCATCACGCAATCTTATTTATTTATTAACAGTTTCAGCGACAGCCGCCGTCGTTACAGCGAGATGCTCGAGCTCTGGAAACTTTTTCTGAGCTCTCTCGTGTGAAAAACTGCAAATTGGACTAAACCCCTCGGAGAAGATTCTGCCGCAGGGCGAACGCTCTGAACGCAGGAAACACAAAATGACAACAAACACAATGTGAGCCCAGGTCATCCCAGGTCATCCCAGGTTATCCCAGGTCATCCCCAGGTCATCCCAGGTCATCCCAGGTCATCATCCCAGGTCATCCCAGGTCATCCCAGGTCATCATCCCAGGTCATCCCAGGTCACGCTTCAAAGATGTGCAGATCAAACACAGATTCTCCAGGTTTACATGTTAGCAGATTGATCTCTCGTCTCCTTTTTCATGTGTCTGAAAGCTGAAATGTTCCTGAAGGGTTCATGTGTGACGGCGTCCTCCGTGCTCATCAGTTGGCTTGTTTTTCCCGCGGTGATTCATTCTTGTTACTTCCAAATAGTTCCCGCCTCCTCCACCAACCAGCGAGGGTGTAGGCGCGTTCTCCACCTTAGACGATGAAAGTCCTTCACCGTCCCTGCAGCTGTAACGCTCCTGCAGCTTTTCGGCTTTGAACGCGTGGTACATCTGTTGGGAGGAGTCATGATGTTATAGAAATGTCTTCTGGAGACCACAAGCTCCACGTCCCTGCAGGAGTCATGACCCTCTGACTCGGGACTTCCTGTTTAACACCATCAATCTGTCAGTCAGGTTCTGCTTTTCAGGAAATCCTGCACACAACATAATCCACTCTTCAATATGTGAACACACCTTCTTTACATGCACCATGCGTCTCTCTGCATGTGTGTGTGTGTGTGTGTGTGTGTGTGTGTGTGTGTGTGTGTGTGTGTGTGTGTGTGTGTGTGTGTGTGTGTGTGTGTGTGTGTGTGTGTGTGTGTGTGTGTGTGTGTGTGTGTTTGTTTATGGGTCAGACTGGTTACGGCCTCTTAAGCCTCTGAGCTGTGTTAATGTGTGTGCGGTTAGTAGGATGTTAATGGATTCAGTGTGTTTACAGGACAGGCTGTACTCACACTGACACAGATATGATGCAGGACTCTCAGCTCCGCTCAGAGCAGCTCGTCTGCACCGAGGAGCACTGAGGTCAGCCAGCACTCTGAGTGCTTTCTGTGTTTTCTGCACAAAAAAAAAAAAACAGCAATAAAGATTCCTCCTACTTAAAGACATTCTGTCATATTTCAAAGGTAAAAACTGTCGTTACTGTAAACTCAATAAAGTCATAATTTCTCTGCCCCTAAAGAAAACCTCATGCTGTGATCTGAAATATTCAAATCTACAAGCTGTAGTTATGTTTTGCTTTGCACGCAGAAAAAAAACTAGTAAAAGCACAAAAGTGAAGCTCTGCAGCATCTTTAGAAAAATCATCTTGGCTGGCCGCCCGTGTGGCGCCCCTCAGGACGCCCGCAGGCCCGAGCCGCTCGATCAGTTGAAGTGATTTATTTGTTAAAGGTCCGGAGAACTTCTTTTCTAAATCAGCTCTTTAGTCTCAGTCATGCATAACAAAAACACTTTTCTGGACAAACTTCAGGACAGGTTTGTGATTTTTTTTGTTGGTTTGGAGACGACTCAGCAGTTAGTCGACCCGGGTTAAAATTTGATGACCGATGTGGAGTCGCACAAGTTGAACAAACGTCTCCCTCCTGACGAGGTAGACGACTTTCAGACAATAAATTATAGACGCTTACTCACTCATTAAAACTTGAACTGAAAGTGAAGATACAAGTTGTGGAGGGGGTGAATCATTAGGGGGGTCTTTGGCTCATGTTTTCCAAGAGCCCCCTAGTGGTTGATTCCTGATCTGCTTTAAGAGAACGTCTTTGAATCTGAACTTCAACTGAACCCTCTGCGTCTCTCTAACGGTACGTTCGATTGGATCTCCAAGACATCATGAGAGGGCACAATTCAGGAACATCTTCATGAATTCTTTAAGTTTCTCTGAAAATGAGTGAATTCAGTCTAAAAACAGTCAGACATATTTATTTATAAAAACTTGTCGGGGATAAGTCTGGTGTGATGTGTTTGACACAGCAACAAAGAACATTAATAAAGATTAAAGAAAAGGAGAGAACGTCCCAAAACTTTTCAAGACACCGCCGGAGCTTCTGTTTCATCTCTGACAGACAGAAACAGAGAGCGTGTGTCGGAGCTCACACACACAGCGGATGTGTGATAAGGGATTTCTATTAGTTCTTCCAGTGAAGCAGCAGCTGATAATGAAATCATTTCGGGGGATGAATGGCTTCCAGAAAGAACAGGAAAGGTTAATGTGAGCGTCTGCAGCGCTGTGTGACTGTGTCCCCGCTGTGACACATCAATCCTCAAAGTGCTAAAACTCATATTTTTACAGCTAACCAATCTGCTTAATGGCAGCTGTTTTCTGACTGAGGTTGCTCGCTCCGACACGATCTGACATCAGAGAGGAACATTCATTTAGAGAGTGCATCATCGAGAACACGCAGTCCCCCCCGCTCGGGCCTCAAACCCAGGCAACAACCTCCGCTGTTAGAAACATGAAGCCGATGCTGAAGTGTAAAGTCCTGCAGTTCCTGGAGTGTCCACTAGAGGCTGGCTGCAGCTAAAAAGCCTGTTTTTACAGCAGAGATTAACATGTTTACAGCCTGGTTCAAAAAAACAAATAAGTGTGATTAGCTCATGTCTCGATCGACACACACTGTACAGGGGGTGAATGTTTTGATGACTCATCAGTTTTGATTTGATGAAGGATAAGAGTTATTCACAATAAGGCGTGTAGCTGACCTGATTGACAGGTGGGCGCGGTGTAACGGTTTGTCAGGAGGTTTAAAACCCGCCTCAACTCCAGCTCTCAGCCTGTTGTTAGGTTGACTGAAAGTTAGACTGAGACAGCATTTCCAGCATGGAGACCGCCATCGATGGGACTCCAGCGCCCCCTGCAGGATCAGACGGGGGACAGTCTGTGGTCAAACCTCGTCTCGGCCGGTCAGAGAACTTCCAGCACGCCTAACGTTTACCTTCATGTTAAAAATCATTCTTAGTTGTAAACATATAACAATACCTTCCTTAAGGAGCAGAATGAAACGTTGAATAGTAAAAAGCCTCCTGTGAGTTCTGCGTTTAAGGTTTCAGTGTTTATGTTCACCTGTAAACATCTTAACTACAAGAAGAGAAAATCGTTGAGCGCCCACGTCTTTACATTTTGCTTCTATCTCTCTTCCATCAGCAGCAAACATTCAGAATGAAGACGTGGAGGTTTGTTTTTATCACCAAACAGAGGAGTCTCCGTTTATAAGAAGCAAATCCTCGGGCTCACTCTTTATCTCGCTCTCCTCACTCTCTCTCTCGCGCTGTCTTTGTCTCTCTCTGTCTCGCTCTCTTCCTCCTCCGTCTCTCGCTCTCCCCTCACTCTCCCTTGTCTCGCTCTCTCCTCTCTCTCCTCTCTCTCTCTCTCTCTCTCTATCTTTTCCACCATTTGAACTCAGTCTGATTTATAAATATAAAAAAAGACGGTGAATCCTCAGGGCTTCCTCCCTCCCTCTCTCTCTCTCACTCTCTCTCTCTCTCTCTCTCTACTCTCTACTCTCTCTACTCTCTCTCTCTCTCTTGCTACTCTCTCTCTCTACTCTCTCTCTCTCTCTCTACTCTCTCTCTCTCTACTCTCTCTACTCTCTCTCCCTCTCTCTCTCTCTCTCTCTCTCTCTCCCTCTCTCTCTTTCTTGCTCGCCCCGTTGAGGTTCAGGGCTTGTTTCTGTCTGCAGCTCTGGATCAGTTCTCTCGATGATCATGAACCTTTCTGTGTCAAAATTAAATGATTGTTGAGGTTTGACCTTCCAGCTCGACGTCCAAACCTTTGTGTACAGAGAGCTGAAAACTCCTGAAAAGATCGAGATCATTTCAGAGGGACTGCTCCGGAGATTCTCCTGACCTGGCTGTTCACACATGCACCTCACAGAATCTCAATGTGAACTAAAGAGTGGAGAAGAACATACTGGAGAACAGGAAACATGCAGCAGCAGGTTGATTAGAGCACAGAGATGGTAGAGGTGGCGTGCAGACAGTCTATGGTCGTGCAGCGATCACAGGGAATAAAGGTCACCACCCCCTCCCACTGGCTCCAGGTGAATTCTCCTGATTATATCCTGCTGCGTTCTCACATCAGCTCACTCTGACTTTCTGCAGAATAAATACGATAATATCGCACAGTATGAGGAAATATATAAACTTTGTGTGTGTGTGTGTTTGTGGATGATATAACTGTGTTTTTGTCGGCTGTGTGCAGAGTGAGGGTCAGGATTGCACTCTGCAGGTCAGGGCTGACACATCTGTCACTTCTCTCCTCTGAACACACCGAAAGAGAGAGACAGACAGACACACAGACAGACACACAGACAGACACACAGACAGACACACAGACACACAGACAGACACACAGAGAGACAGACACACAGACAGGCAGACAGACAGACAGACAGACAGACACAGAGAGAGACAGACACACAGACACAGAGAGACAGACACACAGACAGGCAGACAGACAGACACACAGAGAGACAGACAGACAGACAGACAGGCAGACAGACAGACACACAGAGAGACACACAGAGAGACAGACAGACACACAGACAGACAGACAGACAGACAGGCAGACAGACAGACAGACAGACAGACACACAGACAGACACACAGAGAGACAGACACACAGCCAGGCAGACAGACAGACACACAGACAGACACACAGAGAGACAGACACACAGAGAGACAGACACACAGACAGGCAGACACACAGACAGACAGACACACAGACAGACAGACAGACAGACACACACACACACACACACACAGACAGACAGACAGACAGACACACACACAGACAGACAGACACACAGACAGACACACAGACAGACAGACACACAGACACACAGACAGACACACAGAGAGACAGACAGTGGGCAGCTCCCAGGTGTGAATCTGTGAGTCTGAATATGAAAACAGCTGCCAAAGAGCCTCATATGCATCAGAAATGACACAAAATGAGCTCCGTTCATTTCATTTCAACATTTCCCTCTTTCAGTCCGATCGGATCACACTGTCTCTGCTGATGAGCTTTGTGATCGTCATGACATCTGTTTTACACTCCCAGCCGTCGTTAAGCTCCTCCATGACAAGCATTATGACAGTTTAGCTCGTGATAAGCCCTCTCGCGTGTGTGTGTGTCAGTGTGTGTGTCTGTGTGTGTCATCCTCTTGCTTGCTGTCCGTTGCAGTTTAAGGTCATGTCACGCACATCTGGCCGTGTTCAGATCACAGATCAGTCTGTTATCCTCATCCGGTCTGCAGCATCTGATCCTCCTGCTGCTGATGAACGATGTCAAATATTTCAAAACTTCAATTCTTTTTGATTTGACATGTTTGAAAACGATACATGTTGTTTTAATGATGAAGTACTGAAGGTAGAGTCAGCATCCTGTCTCCTTCAAAATAAAATACAGACTTCTGTGAAGCTGCTCCATCGTCCCTTCTGGGCCTCCATACATGTGTGATGGTGACTGTGTCTGCAGAGACTCTGTGCTCTGACCGTGGACGTGGAGTTGGTCTACTTCCTGTTGGACAGGAAGGTGACAAACACCGGCGGTTAGCTTGTGCTAGCGTGCGTTAGCTTGCAGTGTAGGTACAAACAGTAAACGTACACACTACATCCTGCAGGGGGCGGGGCTTCTGGGGGAGATGAGCCCAGGAGGAGGGGCCATATTTGAATGTTGTGTTTACAAACTTTACCTTTTATACAACAGGTGTGTTAATGAGGTGTGAAGGAGAGGAATGAATCCCTCAACCTTTGCGGGGACAAACTCCTGCAGACTGTCTTCATTGTAGAACTATGTTGGCAGATTGCTTCGGTGCAGATTAAAGGAACCAAAATGTTTCCAACAATTATTAAAAAATAAGGAAATTAACCCAAATTGGGCGCCTGGGTCGTCTACTTTTCAGTTGCCATGGTAACAAAGTATTTATGACTCACATGTAATGAGACACACTTTTTTCTTTGTTTTTGATTGAAATTAATATTGGGAAGAGAAAGTTTTGGAATTGCCAGCATCTAGCTTCAGCACGGTATGTTGCAAGTGGGCCGAGCGTGCGGCGCCCAACGTGTCTGACAACGATACAGAAAGGATCCCAGAGAGAGGGATCCTCATGGATTTCTGTTCATGGAGTCTGGAGACCATGTACAGCATGTTCCTGGTTCAAAAGGTCATCTTATACCTCCATGCTAACATGAACTACAACCAGCAAAACACGCTTTAACCTCTGCCCCAACTGTTGGAAATAAAGGTGCATCGTGGGTAATGTAGGCGTCCACCAAACAAAGTGTGCAGAAAAAGCTTTATTACCTGGAGTTGAACCTTTGACCTGTTGTTGTAAGGCTGAGGGTTCATACATTTTTACTGAGCATGGAGGTTTGAAACCTTTAATGTTTGCTGTAATATTGTTTAATAAAAGTTCCTTTCACCTCCTCCGGTCTGTAGAAACCCTTTAAATCAGCAACACATGCAGACCTGTGAGCACTCCGAGGTCACCTCCTGCGAGTGCGCTCACATCGCTCCGTTTGGAGAGGTCACATAGAGACACTGGAGGAGATTATTAGCTGTAAATCTGAAGGGGAGAACTTTTCAGACACACTGTAATAATAAAGTCTGTCTCCCTGCAGACTTTAATGAAAGCTCTGATTTTAATGAAGCCGTATGTAAATCCACTTTTTACTAAACTCCATGTTTCTCCTTTCCCGACATAATGAAGCTCTCTTTCTCACTTTTTATGGTTTGATGTTGCAGAAGCAGAAACACACTAATTACTGTTCCTCTCCTCTCTCCTCTCTCTTCTTCCTCTTCCTCCTCCTCCTCTTCCTCTTCCTCCATCTCCTCTTCCTCCTCTTCCTCCTCTTCAGTCCCATCCTTCTGGGGTCTGGTGCACTCAGCCTGGAATCTGTGCGCCATCGGGAAGAGGCAGTCCCCAATCGACATCGAGACCAGCCACATGATCTTCGACCCCTACCTGACCCCTCTGAGGCTCAACACGGGAGGACGAAAGGTAAGCTCCACCCCCCTCTGTGTGAGGATGAGAAAGGTTTCCTCGACAGATTTCAGACCGTCAGATCTCATCAGACGCTGAGACGAGAAGCCGGAGGGACGTCCTCTGACAGCTCCGCAGCGGGACCCCGTCTCTAAATCCAGACGCAGAGAAACTCAAGTTTTCATCCAGAACAGGAGGTTTTAAATTCCCAGCTGCATTTGAATGCATCACCAGGCTCAGGAGGCATTACAATTTTAGCCCCTTTACCCAGCAATCACAGTTAATCTTTACAGGACAAATCCCCTCCAGAGTGAGCGCCATCACGGCTAAAAGAGGGATTTAAGAGATGTGGTACACTGCACCCGCTCTGCTGCTCGCCGCTGTCTTCTTGTTATTGGCCATATTTAGATGATGTCACACGGAGGATATCTTCAGCTTAAAGGAAGGGGTCACAGCTGAGGAAGTAAATACATACACTGAGCAGAGTTACATGGCAGCATTAACCCTTTGAGCGCTGCAGCAGAAACCGTCCTCAGAGCATCTTTAACATGTTCTTAATGAGCTTCATATCCCGACACTCTGGAAACCTTAATGAAGGATTTACATTTGATCATCAACAGTAAAATCAGACCAGTTTCCATTAGTTCTTCATAAATAATCACAGTGAACTTCAGCACACTGCCTCGCAAACACGATGCACATTCAATCAATCTTTATTTGATTTGCGCCAAATCACAACAAGTGTAATCTCGAGACGCTTTACAAAGAGCGGGAAACAGACCGTACTCATTGTTTAGAAACATGGGGGGGGGGGGGAGAGGGGATAAGATGCAGGAAGAAGGATTCCTCCTTTGTATTCCTCTCGTTCCTGTTGTCCACACTTCCTCTGAGGTGGAGGTCGGAGCAGGACGTGCAGGAATGAGGACGACGACTCAGTCTGATGGTGGAGGCTGGGCGTCGGGGACGTCGGGTGGTAGAAGTGCCCGATCACCTCGATGAAGGTTGAGGGAGCTCCGTCTACAACAAAGACAACTTCAACTTCAAATAACTTTATTGATCTGTTAGGAACTTCAGTTGTAAAAAGAGCATCAGTGTGCACACAACTCACATGAACAAAAAACAAGCCCCAACCTGTTTTTAAGCCTCTCAGCCTGACTCTGAAACAGCTTGATCCAAAAACCAACAAAAGACCGTTTGAACTTTGTCTGTTTATGAGATATTTCAATGTTTATGAGCTACATGTGTAAAGATGTTTCAGTTTAATCTGCAGAGGAAAAAAACAGTGTCTACATTTATATTTCAGTCAGGACAACTTTGACAAGAAAAAATACTTCATTGCAATTATTTATATTTGGCGGCGGGGTTCTGTTCTGGGGTCTCCCTGCCCCTTCCAGCAGCAGAAACCCAAACACAGTCTCCATGACAACGGCATGACGCGATGAAGTCAGAACAGGTTCAGAGGAGGAGCCCGGCTGGAGGAGGGTTGAATCAGCGGCGTGCAGAAGGAGGAGCAAAGAGGAGGCGGCAGGAAGGCTGTCAGCCAATAGGAGGCTTTGGAGGGGTTACTGCCCTTTGTCATGTCATGAAGGGAACATCTCCAAACGGCCTGTTTGAGCAGGTAGACAGACTAGATGTTAGAGTTAGAGGAACATGGAGAAGACTATTTAATATGTGACCTTTAATGTAAGTCTTCTTTTCAGACGGTGCTGTGTGTTTGAACTTGTCCGCCGCCGTAGTTTAACCTTTAAACTGAGCATCTTTCTTCGTGGTTACTTTACACGTCACCGCAGAGAGAGAGTGAGGTCGTGACAGATGTGACACCTGACTCCAGCTTAACCTCCGTTTAACACGTTAAAGTGTGAGAGATTGAAGACAAGGACGCTTTTCTTTTTCTTTGATTTGCATAAAAAGTGTAACTCATTTGTCTTTAAAGTCAGAGCGGCAAAATGTTCAGAATCTTTAATAAGAGTCATAAATGAAGTGTGACCGCCCGCACGGCGAAGAATCCATCATTCCTGACACCTTATACTTTCCTCCCGAAGAGTCGCTCGCTGTCAGCGCTCTGTTCAAATCAAAGTTTTCAGTGTTTCAGACAGAAGTTTAATCACAGCTTCCAGGTCCATTCTCCTCCTGACAGCGAGCCAGACTTCAAACTGACGCCACATTTCAGCAACAACAACGCTGAGTCTTTGATTCAACGAGTCAGGAATCATGATTCATCACGTCTGCGTCTGATCACTGCAGGTAGCTTTGATCTCAGCACATACACCGCTGCTTTTTACATTTGGAATGTTTCCTTCACTGAGGAGCATTACGACTTGAACCGTCTGATTACTGACGGCCTTCTTTTCTTCCAGTTGAACATTTCCAACTTTAATAATTACAGACATCGTCATGAAGTCTCCCTGCAGGGCGCCGACACTGAAACCGACTGAAGAGTAACGCTTCTTCAGACGAGCAGCTGAACAGAAATCAACAAAAACAGAAAATTAATCATTGAATGTTTGTGCATAAATTAATCTTTCCTTTCACGCCGTTTGTCTTTACACACGCTCACTCTCCAGGGTCAGAGCGACAGAAAACAACCCCGATGACCCCCCCCCCCCCCCCCCCCCCGTTATGAAGCTGTACGGGCTGAGTTGAATTCTTAACGAGGACAAAGCGTCTGTGATGTTAAGTGAACGTGACGCTGCAGGACTCTTCAGTGGCGTGCGTCTGCTTTCCCTCTGATGTTTTTTAAAGAGAAGTGAGCGGCGGGACGGAGACATGATGGATTTATTCTTTAAACAACAACCGTGAATCATTCATTCAGAGAGAGTTATCAGAGGCACGCTGAACCATTAACGAGCGCTCACGTTTGAGGGTTTGAGTCCCAAAGGAAGCGCTGAGATGAACTGACTTGATGTTTTAAAGACTCGCCGCTCCTCCTCTTGTTCACTCTCACTGAGTCTCGTATTAAAAAACTACTTTATATTTAATGTGCATGCAGCTAACTCTCCCCTCAGAGGAATGTGCTCCCTCTCCCCGCTCCCCTCAGGAGACCCCTGTCCCTGTAAATCCTCCTGAGACCCTCTCTGGGATCAGGCTCGCAGGTGTCACAGGTTGAGCCACCTCACAGGGGAACGTTGTCAGTCTGTAATCACGCCGCGGTTCAGCCGAGGATGCTCCGAGATCAGATGAGTGTCAGCAGAAGATCAAGCCGTGTTAATCCACGCGGCGGCAGAATGTAGGTCAGCCGGGCCAATGAAACGTGAGGATTAGAGAAACACTGGAACACAGCTCGTTTGAAAAACTCTGACATGGTCATATCGGTGCTGCAGCTCAACGCGAGGGTTCATTTAGTGCAGAAATAGAACAGTTAGAATGTGTGTGTGTGTGTGTGTGTGTGTGTGTGTGTGTGTGTGTGTGTGTGTGTGTAATCATTCCATTAAAGATTGATATAAATCATGCAGAGATGATGATGTAGGTCAGAGATGAAGCTCCTCATGTTGTGCAGAGTTACCCAAACACTCGTCTGATTCACAGGAGGAACAGGATGTGTGTATCAGCAGGATGTTCACCTTCTCAGGTTACACCAACAAGAAGAAACACACGATAATTAAATATAACCTACATAAACGTCACTCGTCTGAATCAGCATCAAATGCAAAGAGGGACAGCGTCAGCCGGCTGCCATGTGTGAGATCAGGAGATACAGGTATCTGTGGTTCGCTCTGTGACCTCACAGCGAGAAGGTTCCTGGTTGGAATCCCTGGCTGAGAGGCCCATCTGCATGAAGAGTTCCCTCTGGATGTTCAGCTTCCACCCACAGTCTAAAAATATACTGGTAGGTTCACAGGTGACTCTAAATTGCTCGTAGTATGAGTGTGTATGCAAGTGTTTTTTTGTCTTTATCAGCACTTTGATTGACCAGGTGTAACCCCGCCTCTCGACCAATGACAGCTGGGATCAGCACCAGTCCCCCTGTGACCCCGGCAGAAGAGATGATGGATGGATGGATGATTTTTGGAGGCAGATATTTGACAGTGAAAGTCAAACAGAGACTGAAATGAGAGCTGCAACCATGAGGACTCAGAATGAACTAAAGGGCTCGTTTCCCCGCTCGCAAATGTTCCACCATGAGAAGTACCTTCCCAGCTTTTTGTGCTGCATCATAGTCACAGCCGAAGATGATCGTGTTTGGTCAAGAGAAATGCAAACCACTCAGAGTGTTTCTTTTGCAGAGTAACATTGAGTTCAGTGAGATGTTTCTCCATGCAGCCCTCTGTTCATGCACCACAGAACTCTGCAATAGAAATATATCCTGCTGACATTTGAAGTTATTCTGAAGGGAAGACGTCCCCTCTGGGTGATACTGTTTTTATTCCTCCTGTTTCACAGATTGAATCACTTTTAAGGAACTTTAAAAGCCTCTCCATCTGTTTGAGTCATGAGGCAGAACACTCAAAGATGTGATAGATCCGAAAATGGATCCCAGTAATCATTAAGGTCAAAATAATGAAAGATAGAGTTGCAGGAATTAAAGAATAAAACGCAAATACTTAAGGGCTTTGAAGTCCGTGCAGGGAGTTTTGTACTTTCTGCACAGCTTTCCTAAGCAGCCGATGACTTGTGACTGTGTTAGCATGATCAGTTAGCATTAGCAGCCGATGACTTGTGACTGTGTTAGCATGATCAGTTAGCATTAGCAGCCGCTCTGTGTCGCTGTAAAGACATGATCCTTCTGTAAACTGTGATTTTATGATGTAACGTATTCAGCTCTCTGCACAGATCAGAGCGCTAAAAACTCTTAGCACCCTTTGGTGCCTCAGGGGGGGTCATGCTCCAAAAAGGTTTCAGACGGAGTGGTGTGTTCACAGTCCAGCTCCGGGAGGGCGCTTTAATCCAGCCATGCATCAAATCCACAATCCATGTTGTTTACCTCAGCAGGCTTAGCAGGACCAGTCCTGAGGGAAGGTTTAGCACACAAAGGGTTTACTGCTGGATGTTTAACCGGCGCTCACAGTTTCAGGTCTTTTCCAGTGGATGTTTGAAGAGAAGGGGGGGGGGGTGTCTGGAGGATTTTCTCAGAACTGCTTGGTATGAAACCTGTGAACCTGTTTTTCCCAGTATTTCCTGTGCGGGGAGGTTTCAGCAGCGTTAGCTCTTTGCTTTAATGACTGCAGATGCATTCGTTTTCTCCCTCCTGCAGAAATCAGCGGGAAGATAAAACTGGATTCAGTGCATGAATTTAGATTGTTTCTGAAGCTGACTCATCCGTAGAGAATATTCCAGCCAGGTGTACCACTCATACCTGCTCTGAATCGAGCTCCATGGAAGATGTGATTTTATACCCTGGCTCTTGTCTTGAAGGTTGCTCTCTGCACTCAGCACTCTGTAAAAAACAATCTGAGTCGTCCTCCTTTTTATTTAGATCATCGATGGCATGTTTTAACCGTTGTAAAATATTGGATGCAGAGTTTTTTTCTAATCTTGAACATTCACTCTTTTGTTCAGTGAAATCATCTGATCACTACAGTCAGATCACAGGCCTTCTTGGAGCTCGAAACATGACTCATTATGTTTGAAGGCGCTGGTTGTCTACCCGCCACAGAGCGTGGAATAACAGATGAATCAGCTAGTACCTCTAACGTCCAATCACTTTAGGAGAAATTATTGACTGTGTATAAATATGGACAGTGTATCTCCACCTCGTCCTGTTACTCAGAATCCTGATATCGGGGGCGGCAGGAGCTCAGTCTGCAGGGACTTGGGTTTGGAACTGGAGGGTCACTGGTTCAAGTCCCTGTGCGGACCAAATCTGGAAAATGGTCTGGTAGCTGGAGAGGTGGCAGTTCACTTCCTGAGGCGCCCCTGAGTAAGGCACAGAACGCCCCCCCCAGCTCAGGAGTCTGAGTCTCTCTGTGCATGTGTGTGTGTGTGTGTAGCATGTTCAACATTAGAGTGTAAAAAATTGAATTTCCCCTCTTGGATTAATAAAGTAAATCTTCTCC
>NC_083631.1:9997516-10077516 GCF_963584025.1 Labrus mixtus
CACACGCACACACACACACACACACACACACACACGCACACACACACACACACACACGCTCAGTAATCGATCTGTGACGACGTCTCTCATTAACTTGCGTACAGACGATTTGCTCGTCTTTATTAAATCCTGTTTAATTTTTGATGCAACATTAAATAATAACTTCCCCAGATCTCCATCAAAGTTTGATCTTCAAGGCAGAGAGACAAATTAAACTTCTCTGTTTGTAATTAGTGATTGTGTTTCATTTGCATCATCCGTTTGATCTCCGAGCCAAACGATGCGCCCCCGTTCTGTTTCCTGGCTTTGCAAACAGAGTGGACTCCTTAAAGAAAAGTTATGAAGTTATGATAAACTTCTCTTAAGATCAGTGAGACTGACAACACGCTGTGTGTGCTCTGAAAACGACAATATAAAAAAGGTGGTGGTGGGGGGGGGCGTGCTTTTGTAGGATTTTGTTGTTGCAGTACTGCTGTTGGCCACTAGGACACATAGTCATAAGTTATCAGGATGCTGCCTCTCGTTGTTACATAAATGAATAAATCCGTATGTTGTGAAGTCATTTAACAGAGTGCTCTCTCTCAGCTGCTGCCGCTGTTTCCTGATTGGCTGCTCCGGTTGTCATGACAGCGGAGCCTCGGAAACGGGTTCAGATCAAAGATAATTGATTGTTTATGCACAAAAACTACCGACCTTATTTTCTGCATTACGTGCATAATAGAGCTTCTACAAATCCCACCTTCTGCTGACTGCTTGTTTCTCTCCAGAGAGATCAGATCACACCGAGCAGCAAAAAGAAAGTCTCAGCGTGCAGCGATGAAAGTCTAAACGGGAGCGTGCCTATGTTCCCACATTTCCTAAATTTGTATCAGATTTTATCTCCCTTCCTTCCAGTGTGGTAGCCGATTACATCCAACCTATTATCCAGTAGCAATGGACTACAGATGGAATGTAGCTTTTAGCTAACTCTGCTGCGCCCAAACATTTAATGTAAGCGCACGTTGTCCTTTAAAATAAACAAACTAAACTAAGTAACACAGAGGCCTCGTAATGATTGTGATTGTGACGATTTCTGCTGCTGCTGATCGAAATAAAATTACTCATTCATTCATTTACCATAAAGTGCTTCCAAAAAATCTTGTGGGAGGATAGGGCTTAAATTGAAGGGCAATGTTGGAACACAAGACCTCATTTTGAAAATGTCCTAGAAATGTGGGAACATAGGGCTGACCCCGTCTAAAGAAAACACTGCGGTGATCATGTGACATCAGCGACCTAAGGGGAGTGATGTTTACAATAAAGAGGAAGTGAGGTTGGTGGTGCACTCGACGACGTGCAGAGGAAAAGCTCTGATTGCACGGGGATCGGTGGATTTGCATGACCTGTTGTGATTTTATTTGAGTCCGACTCTCAGAAGCAGCAGCGTTGGAAGAAGCTCTTTAGATTCACGATTCCAACCGGCTGCCTCTCTGTCCTCCAGGATTTTTGTTCCCAAGCAGCTTTAAACTTTGTCAGCACAAACACAGACGCCATGTCTCTCAGAGAGTCAGGTGAAATAAAAAAGCTGATGATGTCAGGGACCTTCCAGCTGGGGAGGAGAACATTTTCCAGCCCGGCCCTCCTGTGAAAATGTCTTTTACTGGCAAGGAGAAAAACACCGTCACAAGGTCCCTTATCAATCATTTGATACTGTTTCCATGTAAAGCAGAATTCTTTTGAATCACAGCTATCGATTGTTTGAACAGAATCACAAACCACAGCTGAAAAGAGAAAGGTCTCACAAAGTGTTTCAAATATGGGGGTCTGGCTCTAAATGATGAGGACTGATGAAATCTTCAGCAGAAACAAATCACAGCTCGGCCTCTCTCCACTTTCTGCTCGTAAACAGTTTGAGACCGAGAGCAGGCCGACGGCTGAAGATCAGTTTGACTCGAGTGACAAGAGAAATGTCAGGAGAGGAGAGTTTGAAATGAAACGAGGAGAAAAGAGAAAAGAAAAACAGGCTGACGGGGGGTGGGGGGGTGATTAGAGAGGGGAGAGGACAGGAGAAAAGATGGCAGAGGGGCTTTAACCAGCGGAGAGAAGAAGAAGAGTTAAGAGGAGGATGAAAACAGAGAATAAAAAAGGAATAAAGACAAGGTAATAAGGTGAGAGGAGACGAACGAGGGAGGATGATTGAAGGAGACAGAGGTGAGCGTCGGGTCATTCAAACAGGCAATTAATCATTTTGATAGCTTATCAGTCTGCATACACACACACACACACACACACACACACACACACACACACACACATACAAACACACACACACACACACACACACACACACACACACACACACACACAGTCACAGTATGAAATAATTCCGATGTGTAGATGGATCAGTAACACATCGAATCTGCTGCGTTCTGATTGGAGACAATCTGAAGACAGATTAGAGCTGATTATAAACTCTGACGTCTGATTGGTTCATTTCGGTCACATGAGGAGAAAACAAAAACATTTCACAGATATGATCTAATCGTGCAGCGGGTCTTTTTGACTCTTTATTGGACGATCATTTACAGATTGTGCATCATGCTTTTTGAACACTGAATGAAGCTGAACATCAAACCTTCCACAGACTCCACTGTGACCTCGACTTGGTCTCTGTGTGTAGATATCATTCTGTCAGGACAGAGGTGCTGCTTCCACAGCAGAGTGCAAAGCAGACTCGTCCTGGAGCAGCTTTAAAGAAAACATCAGAGTCTGTGACGCCTCTCTCAGGTGTTCACGCTGATTTCTGGACTGTTTTCCAAATGTGGACTTTTGTTGTGAGAAGAGAGGGAATGTAATCTAAGATGAGATCAACAGGCGTCACAATCACAGCCCCAAAATAAACCATCCTTTGACACCACATTTTCACACTGAGCAGTTCAATTAGCCTGTGGATATTTGTGCAGCTTCATCACAGATATGAGCCGGGATGTGGGAGCGAACATCAGATTAGACTCGCTGTTGAATCCAGGACCTCGAACATCATGTAAGAGTCCAAACATCTGTTGGCATTAAAAATAAATAGACCAATTTTTAATAAGTGGGATGAAAAAAAAAAAAAGCTGCTACGAGCCAAAGATGAAGAGATTCTGCCGACCTACAAACTCCAAACTGAAACCCTCGAGGTAATTTCACAAAAGCAGCTTGAAGCTTTTAGAGGCTAAGAATATTACCCAGCATGCACTGCAGTAAGAGCACAGGGGTGTTTTAATTGTGTGAAAAGGCAGATGGCCAGCATTAGAAGATGTAAATTTAGTAAACTACACAGTAACAGAGCGGGTTAGAGCTGGAGAGGAACAACAAATATCAGTAAACAAGATTAAAGATGCAGTTAGGTCGAGACTAATGAGGACTCGCCATGAAGACGGGAATTAAAGCGTCCTGGTGCAGTCATAACCTCACACAGGCTGAAGGTTACATGCTCGTCTTCTGAACGAGTTTATGATTCACACATCTTCACTGAGCTGCACATTCAGCGTGATGTTTACACAAGACCATCAAAAGTATTCAGTTGTGTTTGGGATGAATTATACTTAAAATAACATCCTACTTAAGTTAAAGTAGCAGTATGTAACTCTGCCCTCTAGTGTTTAAAATGGGTACTGCAAATTCTCAACATTGTAGAGAGCTGTCAGTGGTTAAACGGTGTGTTTCATGTTCAGAGGCTGCAGCCCTCAAAGAACGAAGATTGTAGCGTTTTAATTTAGATCCGTTGATGGAAACAACGATCCTTCATGGCCTCCTAACAGATCCATTTTCAGAGGTCAAAATCATAAGTCTTGAACATTTCCAGAGCTTGAAGAAGCCGTTTAAATGTCAGGTTAAAGGCTAATTGAAGCAGATCAGATTCAACATCAGAACACACCACCCTGCTGTAAAAGAAGAAGCAGCCATCTTCTTGAGGTGTGGATTATCCTTTTTAGGGGATGTCCATTCGGTCTCTTTATCACGAGTAGCTGAGACCCTGAGGGAACACACTCAGAATCCTCCAGCAGAAAAAAAAAGCTGCAAAGAAAACAGTAAGGCTGAGTTTCCTCCTCTCCATCCTCGGGCGTGATAATTAAGCCCCCAGTGTGAGCGCAGGGACAGCCACAGAGCACGTCTCTAATAGATAGTGACAGAGCAGAGGACTTAAATTAAAATCTCTGCACTCATTGGGTTACATGCATTATGCAGAGGCCTATTAGAGCCCGGGCCAGGTGGGAGCGATCACTTTCCCTCTTTTAAATATTAGCATTTCATTCCCCGCTCTGTTTCTCTGAGGAGCTGAAGCTATAACCCATTTCTACATCCGTCCAGAAAGTCCCCCAGACTCTCCCTCCAAGCCGTCTCTCTCTGCCAATCACTGAAGTTTGTCTCATTTCAGCACAGCTCTCTCCATCTGTGCTTTTCATTTGACTCTCCTCCTCATCATTATTCTGACTTTCTCCCTGTCAGCTCTGCTAATTCTCTTTCCTTTTGTCTCTTGATTCTGCAGGATGTCTAATTGTTTGACTGAGTGATTCCTCATTCTCCGTCTTAGTTTCTCTTTCAATTAATTCCTGGTGAGATTTTCTGGTGTGTCGGGCTCATTCTGTGCAGCTTCTTATCTTTCTTTAATTATTAACGTGCAGTATGGATGGCGGTCCTGGTTCTTCTCCGTCCTGTAATAAGATGATTTTTACATTAAGTAACTGCACAATAAGAACTGGATGTAAATCCTGAAGTCCAGCTCTGAGGAGGAGGAGGAGGGCTGTTTTTTCTGTTCTTGTCCCGGCTCATTTCACGCCGACTGCCCGAGTCATACGTCTTCACTAATTGCAAATTCAGACCCTTAAAAAAGCAAAGAGGTGTGAACCATGAAAATTGTGTTTTTCGTTTGACTAATGACTTTCCCGGGAAGCAAAAGGGAACCTTGATTCTCCACCATTGTGTAGTTAAGTCAGTGTGAACTCATTTTGTTGGAGAGTTCAGACCAAAGAGAATTTTCAAAACAAAGAGAAAGTTTGACGGCGGGATCATTTGTTGTTTTTCCAGTCAGTTAGTCGGTGGGTACCGACCCACAAGTGTTCTTATTTCCAGTCTGTCCATTGCCCCCCTGGTGAATTGGTGAAGCTGTGTCTTGATGTCCCGGCCCAAACTTTCAGACTTCTGGACTAAGTTCTGATGTCGACTGAAACCACTGAATCATGAATCGTTTTCCTGCCACTGTGTGTCAGCTCCATGTCTTTAAAAAAGCAGTGATGAGTCAAACTGTTCATCCTTCTTCATTGATTTCCCACCAGATGACTCCATGGCTGTCCAAACACTGATGCTCTGTTTTATATGAAGTCTGAAATCTGCGCGTGTTGTTTCTTGTCTCTGCAGTTTGAGAGACTTGTTCACGACAGCCAAATCTTTCACAGTTGGAAAGCTGCTGGTGAAGCTTTTGTGTTTGTGTCTCTCAACATCAGAGTCTGAAGAGTCCTCACTGGATGTTTGAAAACAGAGAGGGGAGATGTGTCTGAACAGCTGTTACAGTATTACAGCTGAAACCTGATCAGTGGTGACTGAATGTCTCTGTCTGATCATAGAGTTACATTTTAAAGTCAAGAAATAAACGATGTTCACTGCCTGACATTTCTATTAAAACATCTTTGACTGCAACTTTGAATCCATGCACCAGGAAGCATAAAGACTGAAGTCCTTTGGTGATGCAGCCTGATCTGTGAGCATTATTTATCCTGTAGAAATAAATCAATATCTGACAAACAGTGAACGAGCTAACAGTCCAGGTTTAGTTCTCACAGACTCAGCTAGCTGCTAATTGTTGCTGACACTGGAGGAACTGCAGCTGTAAAGTTGGACATTTTAACATGGAGCTCTATGGGGACTGACTCACTGCAGGAGACAGACTCTAGTGGACACTGGAGGAACTGCAGCTGTAAAGTTGGACATTTTAACATGGAGCTCTATGGGGACTGACTCACTGCAGGAGACAGACTCTAGTGGACACTGGAGGAACTGCAGCTGTAAAGATGGCACATTTCAACTTTCTTGGGAATTGTTTGATTCTGATGATTATTATTTCCTGGAAGTGAAATTCTGAATCCCTGGAGCTTCTTTTAACACGTCTTTTGTTCTCATGTTCCAACTCAGAGATGAATTAAAGGAACAAGAACATTTGGGGTTGAACGCTGTAACAGCTCAGCGAGCTGCTGGAGAGGAA
This sequence comes from Labrus mixtus, assembly GCF_963584025.1. Classification (NCBI taxonomy): domain Eukaryota; kingdom Metazoa; phylum Chordata; class Actinopteri; order Labriformes; family Labridae; genus Labrus; species Labrus mixtus. The sequence continues at coordinate 10,003,740 of NC_083631.1, forward strand.
ATGTCTGTGCCTGTCCATATGAATAACACGTCAGTTGGAGCGTTTACAGATAAAGAAAGACAAACATTTAATGTTCCTCTGTTTCAGCTCTCTGTCGGCAGGGTCTGAGCGTGCTCAGAGGTCCTCATTAGATTCATGTCCAGAGCCTGAACCACTCAGCCGTCACTGCTCGCCTTCTCTGTTTCAGATCTGCTCTTATTATCGCCAGCTCCATCCTCTCTCTCTCTCTCTCTCTGCCACTTTTCCATCCATATTAACGTTTCTCTGCAGCTCCTCATTTCTCCATCTCTTCATCTATTAGTTTTATTTATTATTAGTTTAGCTTTTCATATTTCTCTCTGTTGAGCCCCCCGTTCCCTCCATACGTTAAACTCCATCACATTCTTGGCAGAAAACAAACTCTGGCTTTGAAGATTTGTCTCCTGCTGTGTTAGTTTTCTAAGACCACACATCAAACAGATTTAACCTGTTTGTACTTGGAGTGTGTTTGATTTGTTTCCCTCAATCCAGCGCGGGGAGCTCCGACATGAAGCAGCCAAATCCCCCCGCTGTGCAGCGACCCCGTCACCTCAGTTTTACTAAAAGACGCGGAATCCTGGGAGAGCTCGTCTGCAGGAACAGCTGCTCCGACTTCAGATCCACTTTTATCTGAGAATGTAAATACAGCTGCGTCTTCATTGAGCTGTCATAGTAAGGCTTCACACATTCAGCTGTCATCAGCCTCTCCTTACAGCTCAGCCGGCTTTCTATGAATACTTTACTATTATTCCCACGATACCCTGATTCAGCTGCTGTTGGGTCATGATGGACTGACGAGGTCTCACATGAACGCTGATATTTCATTTGTTTTCTGGATTCATTATTTTATCAAAGACAAGAAACTAATCCACCAGTCATTAGCCATGAGCGAGCAGGTAGACTACAACAACAATGGCCGATTCCAGAGTTCTGTTTTTTTCCTCTGAATGTGCTTTCTGTAGTTTATGGTCACTTGGAGTAACAACCCTACTTCATCGTCCGTTAGTCATGTTTGTATGTTCACACCTCAGCGCTCTGCAGGAGGACGAGGATGTGAGCATGCTCCTGTTGTTTCATTATAAAGTCACACCGCCAACTAGTGGCCTGGCATGTGTACTACAGCGTTTCTTGTAGTCTTTGCACGGCTGTTGTCATGACAACGCAGAGATTGTACACGTCGGGTTAGAGCCCGGTCACACAGAGACACGTCTCACTCAGCCGTTCCAAAAACGCCTGAGCTCATCTGGGAGTGTTTGTTAGGCGGGGCTGCGTGTGCATCCGGGCGACTAAACACAATAAGTGTGGGAAAATTGATTCGAGCAAACGTAGAGCTCTCGCCGCTGCTTTGCTCCGAGACGAGGGGGATGGAGGTACCGCCTCCTACTTGATTTGATTTGGCCAAAAGTGACACTGACGAGTGACACCGGTGAGTGACACTGACAAGTGACACTGGCGAGTGACACCAGAGACACCGACGAGTGACACTGATGAGTGACACGGACGAGTGACACTGACGAGTGACACTGACTAGTTTCACTGACGAGTGACACTGACGAGTGACACCGACGAGTGACACCGACGAGTGACACCGACGAGTGACACTGATGAGTGACACTGACAAGTGACACCGACTAGTGACACCGACTAGTGACACTGACGAGATACGCTGGCGAGTGACACCAGAGACACCAACGAGTGACACTGACGAGTGACACTGACGAGTGACACTGACGAGTGACACTGACGAGTGACACTGACGAGTGACACTGACTAGTTTCACTGACGAGTGACACTGACGAGTGACACCGACGACGCAACGTCTTGAGCTCAAAGTCGATCACTTTTTAACTTCAATGTGCTCCCTAGAAACACTAGAAATACGCAGCAGCAGAGAAGAGCGCCTGGCAAGCGTGCTGTACCAACCTATGGTTTGACTGACGCTGCTTTTCTAACGACGCATCTCGTGTGATTGGGCACTGACTCATTTCGCTGTAAAGTTGTTGTTGTGACATTAGATGTGATCTGCATCACGTTCACATCTCTGCGTTGCTGACTCACAGAGATGGAGTTTTTCAGAAAGCCCTGGGAGTCTTTTTAAACGTGTTTGAAACTTTTCTTCAGAAGCTGATTTCTCTGTTTGACAAGTCGCTCTAAAGTCAAGAAGGCGGGCTCACCTTAAGGCCCGCTCTCCGTTGGTAATGTTTTCTGACAGTACTGGGGCTCGTGTTGCGGAGTTCTGGACTGAAATAACCACAGAGAGCAAAAGAAGAGCCAGGACTGATGAAGCATCGTACCTTCACCTGGATAATCCTGTTACATTAACCCCCTGAGGATCAAACAGCTGATCAGCGTGCGAGCAGGCTTGAAGACGTTTCCTGGGTCTTTCTCCGGCTGCCCTCTCCATTCAGCACGCCGTCGTTGTCATGGTCGCTCTCTCTTCACATGCCTTCATGTTTTCAGTGCGTGACAAACAAAGTGATTCTGTTTGTGTGGATTCAAACGGCTTTTCCTGTTGCTCATGTTGTCAGCTCCTCCAAACGCCGCCGGCAACGCATAAAGCATTAATGCTGTGTACCCGGACGCCAACTATATTCATCATACATATTATATGACAGCGCTGCATCCACAGATTCATTACGCCTGTTTGTGTATTATAAATGAGGAGAAAGCTCTCAGCCTTGAGTTGAATGCTGCGTGTCACTGCCGGGGTTGTTTGAAATCAAACCATTACTCACCAGCACCAAATCTCTTCACGACTTAATCCTCGAAGAAAAGCAACACGACGACTTAAAGCAGGCCGAGGATTTAAGATCTAAAAATGACCGACTGACAACATGAAACAACACTCTCTGATTTCATACTTTAAACACACAGGACACTCTGAACGGAACAAACTCCATGCTCAGGTCGTGTTCTGACCCGATGAACGCCACCTGCACGTCACTCACAAAGTCGCTCACAAAGTCGCTCACAGAGAGTTTTTCACTGATTCAAGCTGCAGACATGGACACGCCCCTCAGTACCTCTCAGACCTCCTACAACCACACACCACGTCCTGCTGCCCAGCTATCTGCACGGACCTGACCCCCCCCCCCAGACGTCCACAATGTTCCATCTTTGGACTCCTCAAACACTGTCTGTTCTCCACAGCTGACAACCTCCCTCACATCGGTCTCCATCTTTTCTCAGTCTGGTCCCTCCACCTTGTAGAGCGTCCTTTATAAATTCAATCTATTATTATTAATGATCAGTCAGATCACCACAAAGGGTTACATTTTTGGGCTGAATGGTCGTGTAAACAGAAACCTTAAACCTGAATATGTTCTCCTCCTACTCTGTGTGACTTTACATAACTTAGTATAAAGGACGTTAATATCCAGAGTGAACAAGTGAAGCAGAACTGTCCCCCTTGTTCTGTAATTGGAGCGACGCACTCATCTCGTTATAGCGTCCGTGCAGCCGCAGCCCGGTCACACGTCGCAGCTCTTTGAGTCAGAAGACGAAGCTGCTGGAGTTTGAAAGTGGGACGTTCTGCTGCTGCTGCAGGCGACGGGGATCCCCGTGTTAAAAATACAACAAGGCTCATTAGAGCGCTGTGTGTGAAGTGTCATGTAGCATATGTTACAGAGAGGAAGAAGAAATGATGAGAGAGATAAAAACAACACTCACATGGTCAGAGGGGGAAAGCTTCTTACAGTGTTTCTCCAGCTGGTACAGAAACTCTCTGAAGACATGGACGTGTTATAACTTATTTATTTTCTATTCTCACTGCAAAGTTTCTACATTCTGCAGATAAACATGAATATTAAAGGTCACATGATGATGTAAAAACACACTTTCTAACACTAACATGTGTCTCTAGTCCGTCTACAAACCCCCCAATGATGAGAAAAGTCTATCCTCTCCGTCTTTTACCTGCTCCACTTTTCAGAAAATGTGTGCTCAAACAGGCCGTTTGGAGATTTTCCCTTCATGACATCACAAAGGGCAGTAGCCCCTCCCCCAGGTGGGTGACACTCCCACAGCTAGGTGTTTGTTCTGCCCTCTGAGTCTGCCTTCTCACCGTAAACAATAGGACATGGAGAGAGAAAGCACCGAGACACCCAAGCCCTTCCAGAGAGGGGGCGTGGTCAGACACAGCTCATTTACATATTTAAAGGTACAGACACAGAAACAGCCTGTTCTGAGCAGGGCTGAAATAGAGGGGTTTATAGACATGATCAAATACAGGATCAGAGTGGATTTAGAACAAGACACTTCACACACATTCACATGAATCTCTCCTGTCTGTGTGTGTTTGTGTGTAGATGGGCGGGACCATGTACAACACGGGGAAGCACGTGTCCCTGCGGCCTGACAAAGCCCACCTGGTGAACATCTCGGGGGGGCCGCTGGGTTACAGCTACAGGCTGGAGGAGATCCGCGTCCACTTTGGCAGCGAGGATGCGTCGGGATCAGAGCACCTCCTCAACGGGCAGGGCTTTCCTGGAGAGGTAAATGAGAATGAGACACACACACACACACACAAACAAACACACACACACACACATACACACACACACACACACACACACGTCTGTACAGGAGACAGAGCAGTGAATACAAACGGGTGATAAGATAATTGCTGACATTAGGAGGCTTATTATGATTAATGACTGCAGGATTATGCTATTTCAGACTCACACACACATAAAACAAACACACACACTCTCATACACACACACACACACACACACACACACACACACACAGTAAGTCACTCTGTGGTCGCTCATTAACGGGAGAACTCGTTGTATCCGAGCAGAATCTTTTTAAAAACTTGTTTCTTTGATAATAGGAAACTTTGGAGCGTCGTTAAGTCGGTTATCATCATGCAAACATGGTTGCATCTTACATTTAATTATTAATAAGTAGATGCATGTATTTACTATAAACATTAAAGGTCCAATCAGTGAGATGTGTAGAGAGTGAAATGATAAAGGTACCTGACTATTTGATTTGTTTGGACCAGAGAAGGTAGGTGGTTTTAAGGCACCCCCACACGGCCGTTTTGGACGCCCCTCGGTTTGTCAGATATGAGAGCAGTTATCAGGTCAAACCAACAGGTGTTGCAGTGATGGAAGCGGGAAAGAGAAGTGGTTCAGATAGAAGTGATTGTACCCGACCTAAAAAGCCTCTGCATGTTTCTAATAAGCTCCACGAGCAGAAACGTGCTCAAACTAGGATCAATATTGGAGATGCTTTTGAAAAATGGAGAGAGGTTAGAACGCAGAAAGGTTTACAGACCCATGCAGAGCTGGATAAACACTGAAGCTTCAGTGTCCACCACATGGCAACCTGCGTGAGCATCGACTCTAGAGAGGAGGGGGGGAGAGAGAGACAGCTCTCTATGACGTTTAGAATTTAGACTGCAGTACATATTTTAAACACTAGGGGTCAGAGTTACATACTGCTCCTTTAACTTAGTGCTGTGGATTTATTCATCCCTGGAGTCTAATATTACTTTGCATTGAGGAAACAACTGAAACATTTAACTGGCTCTCTGACAGGTTAGTTTCTTTGCTTTCTCTCCTAACGGTAACTGCGTCTCTCTTTCAGGTCCAGCTGATCCATTACAACCACGACCTGTACGCCAACTACACCGAGGCTGCAAAGAGTCCTCACGGCATCGCTGTGGTCTCCATCTTCATTAAGGTCGGCACGTCCTCCTCCGAGTGCAGAGAAAGACTTAGAAATGTTACAGCCTGCACATAAACATGAGAAAGTGTGTGTATTTGTGTGTGTGTGTGTGTGTGTGTGTGTGTGTGTGTGTGTGTGTGTGTGTGTGTGTGTGTGCGCGTGTGTGTGTGTGTGTGTGTGTGTGTGTGGGTGTGTGTGTGTGTTTGTGTGTGTGTGTGTGTGTTCTTCTGTGTTTCACGATAAATATTTAATCACCATCTTTTTTTTTCGGGTTCTCAGCTCTCTGAAAACTCCAACTCCTTCCTGAACCGCATGCTCAACAGAGACACCATCACCAGAATCAACTACAGACGTAAGACACACACACACACAATTCAATTCAATTCAAAAAACTTTATTTGTCCCCGGGGGGCAATTCAAAGGCACACAGAGCAGTAAATTAACAACAGTGCAAGTAAACGAAACATTTTAACCTAAATATAAAGTGTCAATTTAAATACAACTTAAAGCTTAAACTTAACTTGAAATACAAAATATAAAAAGAGTAGATATAAGTGGACAGTGATCGGACTAACAGATGTAAACAGAACTATATGCAGTAAACGAGAAATAAATATATATATACAGAGCTATGTGCAAGTAGGCTAAATACTAAATGATAAGTTATAAGGTGCATGGTGAATAATGGAAAAACAGAACTAATATATACAATATAACTGTAAAGGTAAAAATGAGATAAATAAAGTGACCGTAGTGCAAAGATGGCTAAGAAGCAACAGGAATAAAGTAACCAGAACTGTATGAATACTGATATAAAAAGGATAGAATAAAGTGATGTAGTGCATGAGACCAGATAAAGCAGAAGTTGAAGAGCTGGACAGCCCTGGGAACAAAGGTTGCTCACACACACACACACACACACACACACACACACACACACACACACACACACACACACACACGTCGTCACGTCCGCTCTTATCACACTACAGCTCTACACTGCCCCTAGTGGTAGATATCAGAGAATATTATAGTTGAGGGTTCTTTCCACAGATTGCATTAATAAAACAGAAACAGTTTTTTTTATTGTGTTTAGAGTTATGAAATGAGACTCTGGGTTTAATGAGCTTCTCTAATCTGATGTCTGCCACTGAACAAAGAGCGACAACAGAGCGCTCTGATGGCGGGTCATTATAACGGCCGCGTGTCATATGAATGGATTCAATCCTGATTAACTCGGTGGACGTCAGAGAGCTGCAGATTTATCTACATGTGCGTCCGGCTGTCTTCACACGTCTGCAGAGATTTAATGAAGTGAAGAAGAAACTTTTCAAACAGAATCTTTAAGGAAGTCGTGTGAAGTCGTGGATCGATGCCGACAGATCCACCAATCATCATCATCCTGCTTCAACCACATCAAATAAAACAGACTCCAACATTTCTTAAAAGTGAAATTAAACTTCAGGACTTTTACCTGCACGTTTAGTTTCCTCAAACTCATCAGAGTGGGAAACAGAGATTTCAGTCAGGAGGTTAAAAAAAGAGATTTGGTTGATTCAGTTCATTGTGTGTAATTAACCCTTTAACCGCACACAGACGCCCTATTCTGTGTTTTCCTTCTGCCATAATGCATCCTTGATTTTAAAAAAACTGTCCCTGCATGGCCCAAAATCTGTTTTCCAAAATCTGTTTTCCAAAATCTGTTTTCCAGCCTCTGCTGTGAGGATGAACTCCCCTCTGGAGGAACCCTCCCGTTAGCGAGGCTAAACTTAGCACAGCTGCTGCACACACACACAAACACACACACACACAAACACACACACACACAAACACACAGCTTCTTCTTTGTCACTAAGGAGGACGCTGCTTTATGTTTTAAACATTCATTCTCTGGAGACACTTTTTTACTTTCTCCAGGATGTAAGACCCAACCTCAGAAGTGAACTGTTTTTAAACCCTGATTAATGCAGCACGCCGTTCTTCTGCAACATGTTAATATTTGCTTCCTTTTGATTGGTCCAGACATTTCAGAGTAACAGCCTGATGCATCACATGTAACACAGAGTTCATCTTTCCCTCTGACTCCGTCGTCCTGGTAACACCTCCTCTTCTTCTTCTGTCTGCAGATGATGCGTTCTTATTAATGGGCCTGAACATCGCCGACCTTTACCCCGACACCACCCGTTACATCACCTACGAGGGCTCCATCACCATCCCCCCCTGCTACGAGACGTCCACCTGGATCCTCATCAACAAGCCCGTCTACGTCACACAGATGCAGGTACGAGAGACGTGAGAGGAAGTCACTCTGCAGACGGAGATTACAAAGTGAAAGTTTAAGAACGCGATTAAAGGACAAAGTGATTCTGAAACAGCTTCTTCATTTCATCTTGTCTCACTGCAAAAATTCGCTCAGATTCGGGCGCCGCATTGCCTCTCTCTCCTCCCAACATCTCCTGTCTCTCTTCAGCTGTCCTCTCTAATAAAGACAAACATCGCCTAAAAATATCTTTAAAAATACATTAAAAGGTTTTTTTTGGACGACAGATCTGAGTGATCTCACAGCAAACAGGAGACAAAAGACATTTTTAAAGATTTATTTTTAGAATTTTTATGATTGGATTTGTGAGACAGGAAAGCAGAGAGAGACGAGTAAGAAGTAGAGAAAATAAATTAGTGACATAAGTATTTAAAAATACACTTTTAGTGCTTTCACACCTGCCGAAAACTCCTGAAGTGTTCTCAGTCCGAGCGTCATGTGATCACACAAACATCTGAATGTTTCTCTCTTCAGCCGGAGTTTCTCCTCCAGCCTCCTCGTATTTATTCTGCAGAAAGTCAGAGTGAGCTGATGTGAGAACGCAGCAGGATATAATCAGGAGAATTCACCTGGAGCCAGTGGGAGGGGGTGGTGACCTTTATTCCCTGTGATCGCTGTACGACCATAGACTGTCTGCACGCCACCTCTACCATCTCTGTGCTCTAATCAACCTGCTGCTGCATGTTTCCTGTTCTCCAGGATGTTCTTCTCCCCTCTTTAGTTCACATTGAGATTCTCTTCAAGTACACGTAGCATTGATACAAAGACTTAAATATTCTCATTATAGCGTCGTGTAGAGGACTCTGTTGCTTCATCCACCATCTCCAGGTCGTCTTACCTCAGGAGTAAGACGTGACAAATGACATTAAATTATAGACGCCACAATTTGAATACTTTTATCTGTTTTGTAGTTCTCTGACTTTCAGCTGAGGCTGTTTTCATTTATGTAATTAAAAAAAACATGATAATGTTCTGAGGGACGGATTTGAGTCCACAGAGGTCAGGTACAGCAGAGAGTCATAACGAATGCTCTTAGACTGACTAATTAAGGAACCAAGAGGGAGCATGAACAGTGAGCAAAGAAACAAGAAGAAGAAGAAGAAGAAGAAGAAGAATGTGATGTGGGAAAAACAACACGCATTCTGTTGACTGGGGCAGAAATGTAATTTGTAATATTCTTGCGAGCACGGAACGCAAACAGCTTTGAATTGCAAATTACAGCTTCATAACCTGTAAGTGGAAACATCCACTTTTCCCTAAGTGGTTAGGATGAAAGAGAGAGGCTGTGGAGTAACAGTGCACATACGCACAGAACACAACATGTTCCTCTCTGCTGTGTCACGGTGCAAAGAAAATATCCTATTTCCCAGTTTTCTAACCGGGATGAGAGGAGTGTAAAATGTGGTGATGTGACACAGCTGTTAACGTGCACATCATGTCGGAGCCCGACTCTCACTAGAAAGGCTTTTTGTGCCGGTGAAGAGCAGCTGCACAGATGAGATCCTCTTGGAATCAGGAAGCTGAGCATCAAAGTGCAGCACATTTACAATCCAGCACAGCTCTCACCTGCATGCATCAATGTAATCAACTCCCACACACCATCTGCCATTTACTCTCTCTCTATTTACTCTCTCTCTCACTCGTCCTTTGTTCTCACCTGCTCGTCACCACCTCTCTGATCTCTCTTTCTTCTTCACTCCTTTTTGTTGCTGCTTCTCTTTTAACACTCAACTGTTTTATCAGTTGTTTCATCATCGTGGCTCTTCCCTCCCCCCCCTCTCTGTTCTCTGTTCTCTACTACTTTAGTCTGCCAGACTCCAGTGATAAAAACTCGACACGTTTCCTTCCTCAAAGAGAATTCCTCCATTTTTTAATCCTCTGATCGGGTTTACAGGAGAAGGAGGAGAACTTCTGAGCACGCAGACGAGTAGTTACCAGCTGTTTGATGAATCTCTCCTAGTGATGTCACTTGAGTCAGGGTTGGATCCAGATACAATTTGAGGCACGCTGCATGTTTCAAGTCAGAGAGCAGCGTGTGATACAGTTCTATGAAAATGAGGTCTGTGTATTCCACTGATGATATTCATCCAGTCATTATCTACGCTGACTCTGTACGTTTGAATCTGTCTTCCTCCTCCTCTTCCTCCTCTTCCTCCTCTTCCTCTTCCCCCTCCTCTTCCTCCTCTTCCTCCTCCTCCTCCTCCTCTTCCTCCTCTTCCTCTTCCCCCTCCTCTTCCTCCTCTTCCTCTTCCCCCTCTTCCTCCTCCTCCTCCTCCTCTTCCTCCTCTTCCTCTTCCCCCTCCTCTTCCTCCTCTTCCTCTTCCCCCTCTTCCCCCTCCTCTTCCTCCTCTTCCTCCTCCTCCTCCTCAGATGCACTCCCTGCGCCTCCTCAGTCAGAACGAGCCCTATAAGATCTTCTTGAGTATGAGTGACAACACTCGTCCCGCCCAGCCTCTCCTGCAGCGCTGCATCCGCACCAACATCAACTTCAGCAAGCAGGGCCGAGACTGCCCCAACAACCGCGCCCTGCGCCCCCAGTACAGAGGTAGGATGGGGGTGGGGGGCATTTTTAAATGATCGTTTAACCCTTCAGATGATGGATCATCAATCAATCACTGATTCTGCATCAAGTGATCAGGGACACTTTGAAGGGAACAGAGGATTCTCTGAAGGATTTCAAATGACTGAATTAAAAATCAAACTGCTGGTGCGGCTAATACGTTCAGATGTGGAGCATGAAAGGCTTGGATGTGAAACAGATAAACTGAGAGACAATCAGACAGATAAATGAAAGCAGAGGGTTAATTGATTATCGTCAGATTAAAGGAGATAATTAGAGACAAGATGAAGTAATCCTAAAACAAATGATCCCAGCGTGTGGTGCACAGTGTCACTTCTTAAATGAGCAGCAGCAGCTCTCTCTGTGATAAATATATTTGTGTGTTTAGACTCTCGGCAGCAGCAGGGAACCATATCAAAGTTTAACCCTTAATGGTCTGAAGTAAGGAGAAGAAGGAGTTAGAAATCCAGCGGATCACGGAGCGAGGAGGAGAGGTTGAGTGAGCGCGGCGCCGAGTCGGCAGAGACCTCAGAATGTGAAAATAGAAAAATGAAACAGAGAGAGAGATCTCCGGGGAGTCAGAGAGGGCTGAGACACATATGAAAGAGATGTGTGTGTGTGTGTGTGTGTGTGTGTGTGTGTGTGTGTGTGTGTGTGTGTGTGTGTGTGTGTGTGTGTGTATCAGTGTGTGTGTGTGTCTCAGTGTGTGTGTGTGTGTGTGTGTGTGTGTGTGTGTGTGTGTGTGTGTGTGTGTGTGTGTGTGTATCAGTGTGTGTATGTGTGTATCAGTGTGTGTGTGTGTCTCAGTGTGTGTGTGTGTGTGTGTGTGTGTGTGTGTGTGTGTGTGTGTGTGTGTGTGTGTGTATCAGTGTGTGTATGTGTGTGTGTGTCTCAGTGTTTGTGTGTGTGTGTGTGTGTGTCTCAGTGTGTGTGTGTGTGTGTCTGTGTGTGTGTGTGTGTGTGTGTGTGTGTCTCAGTGTGTGTGTGTGTGTGTGTGTGTGTGTGTGTGTGTGTGTCTCAGTGTTTGTGTGTGTGTCTCAGTGTGTGTCTCAGTGTGTGTGTGTGTGTGTGTGTGTGTGTGTGTGTGTGTGTGTGTGTGTGTGTGTGTGTGTGTGTGCATTGTATGTTATAAACCTGGGAAGGTGAGCTGGTTTGTGTTCAGGAGTGATGGTTGAAGTGTTATGTAGAGAGAGTGGGAGTCCTCGCTGCTCTCCAAATATCTCTGCTTATCGATCCGGCCGTGCTCGCTGCGCTCTAATAACGCTCGTTAGGATGCAGAGCTCCCAGCAGGTGTTCTGTGTCGGCAGGTTCAAGGGGAGAACCCTTATAGAAAATAAAGAGGTTATCCAGTGGGCTCATAACAAACAGTTCAGGGACTTGCACAGAGTTGCATTTCTTTATTGGACTCGAAGGCAACATAACGAAGATGTTCCAGCGTGCAGCTCTTCCATATTTAGCCTTGGGTTAATGGAGGCTTTGTGCGTCGTTAACGCTGCAAACACTGAAATACACCAGCCCAGAGTCGTGTTGGCACTCTACCTGCTGAAGCTCGCTCACAGAAACATTTCTGCTGTCTCCAAGAACGAGGTCAGGGGACGAAGCTGCAGGCCAGAGAGAGAGAGAGAAAGTGAGAGAGAGGGGGAGAGAGAGGGGGAGAGAGAGAGAGAGAGCGAGAGAGAGAGAGAGAGAAAGTGAGAGAGAGAGCGAGAGAGAGGGGGAGAGACAGAAAGCGAGAGAGAGAGAGAAAGTGAGAGAGAGAGCGAGAGAGAGGGGGGAGAGACAGAGAGCGAGAGAGAGAGAGAGTGAGAGCGGGAGAGAGAGAGAGCGAGAGAGAGAGAGCGGGAGAGAGAGAGACAGAGAGAGAGAGCGAGAGAGAGCGAGAGAGAGGGGGAGAGAGAGAGAGCGAGAGAGAGAGTGAGCGAGAGAGAGGGGGAGAGAGAGAGAGAGAGCGAGAGAGAGAGAGCTGTGAGACGCCCGGGTACAGACGGGTCTCAGGTGAGCAGAGAGGGAGGAACAAAGCAGAGATGAGAGGGTCTCTGATGGTGAGAGACCTCTCTCCTTCTCAGCATCTTTCACTTTGAAATCCAACTTGTTCTCACAACAACACTCTGGACGTTCCATCAGAGTCTTTCACTCTGCAGCTCAGTCGTCGTCTCTGATTGGTTTGGGAAACATCTTGACTCAAATCGATCAGTTCAAAGAAGAAGTTTTTGTGTGACATCCCTGATTGTGGCGCATCAACTCTCATCAGACGGTCAATTTCACGCTCTAACCGTTTTCCAAACGACGTTTCTTTGGGGGCCAATTTTGCCCCAAATGTCAGAAACACCCACACCCACGCTGTCTGCTCTGCAGCGCAGTCAGGGGAGCATCAGACCCTTTGTGTGTTTTTGAGAGTTAGGGTCTTTCTGACTCATTTGCGCAGGTTTGAACGCCGTGCAATCCTTTTGTGAATCAGACCCCGACCGTTCCACAAATCAAACTTCATACTTCTCCCTTTTAGCGTTTAGTTTGTGTGAGATAGACGCATACGTTCCATTTATTACGAGCATGAGACAATCCGACTGTGACTTTGGAATATGCAAAACAGACTGTATTTAAAAATCCCCTCATCGCCGAGCACACTTCAAACTCAGCCCGTCTGGATGCAGTAAACAGCGTGGAACTAGGACACCGTTTCAGTCCTCTTCTCCTCTACCTTTGTCTCTTATTAGGGATGTTTCTCATGCACACATTCTGCCTCTGCACAACGTGTGATACCTGAGGCAAACCTTTGTTCTGATTTCCTTCACACTGCTTCTGTACTAATTATCTCCTCTCCTCCGTCTCTCCTTTCCCTCTCTCTCCTCCTGCTCCTCAGTGAATCAGTGGCTCCTGAAGTAGGAGATGAAAAGATACGAGGACTGCAGGAGAAAAAGTTGGATTCACTCTCGTGTGTTTCACGGTGCCAATCTGAGCTCAGCTGGACTCTTGAAGTGAATGGACAGAAGCTGAACTCAGCAGAAGTTACTCCAACAGTCTGCTCTCCTCTTAAACATCTATAACCTGAACTAATGTGGACCAGCAGGGACAAGAGTCTGAGGTGTGGAATCTGCTGTCTGCACTATACTGTGTGTTTATCTGTTGTGTGAACTCAAAAACTCTGGACATGTAAGGACTGGTTTTCTGAGGCTGCTACGTGATGACATCATCTCCATCGATGGTCTGAACCCGCGGCCACAGAGAAACACTCAGCTGTGGCAGGATGAGGGACATAAAAAAACTGCTGGTTCTTATATCAAATAGTAACTTTAAAAGGTAATTTTCCAAGAGAAGATGAATTTCAGGTTCCACAGCTGCAGGAGGAGAAACAGAGAAAAGAGACTGCAGACCTGAACAGATGGAGTCACAGTAAGGGGGAACAACGGGGTCGCTCATTCTGCATGATTTAACAATAATTCACGTTTCTTCAAGGAGTTTTATTATAACATTGTGACAGAATTAAACAGGTTCCTGCTTTTACTTTGCAAAATAAAAGGGCAGACCTCCATCTGCAACTCCAACAGCTAACAGAAATATTCAATCAGAACGGTTAATAAGAATTCCCTTTCACTAAACCCTCTGTTGTCCCATCACACTCAGCAAACAGAACCAGGCACAGCAGGACCGTCAGCTTTAAGTCCACCTGTGGAAGCCGGTTCCTTTCAAGTCCACCAGAACCTTTTAACCACAGAGGACCTTCAATCCAAATGTCTAAAACAATCATGAATGATCTTGCTTTGTAGGAAACACGTCCTCATACTGCACCTTTCTATCCCAGAAAGAAAACATACCACATAAGGTACGCTAGGAAAGTGACGCTACATAAATGATGCTATGAAAAGGATGCTATGCAGGTTACAATTGAAGGTACTTAAAGGCTTTATATGTGATTTTTCACACTTAAATGTAGTAGAAATCAAGTATATCCTCTGGAAAAGAAGAATAACATACTGTACTCACTGCTTAACTGTGTTTCTAGATCAAGGTAAATTTACATGCAGTGTGAAGATACGAGCACATAATAAAGATCACTAGCATTAGCATGCTAACACAACAATGCAGCGCAAGTTGTTTTGGTTTCATGCTGGTGCTCAAGGGAGACATCTGCTGGTTTAAAAAATCACATATAAAGCCTTTAAGGAACAACAGAAGTTAACGAACGAGACTACAGAAGCACATGACATTGCATATTAAAATGATGTTACACGTGTAGCCTAAAAGAAGTCAATGTTGGCCTTTTCTATTCCTGTGGGACTTCAGCTTCATTCACACATTTACTATCTAGCCACGTCATAACCATTACGACCACCACAAGTTACTTTGGACCGTCTCCACATGGAGCTGTAGTCACTGATAGTCCGGACTACAGATCTAAAACGTAGCGACGGACACAGCTATGGACACTGAGGTTTGCGAGGATTGGCCAGCGGAGTAAAGCAAGAAGAAACTGATGTTCATGATATCAAAGGGGAAAAGTTTAACTCCAAGGTCTCATTTCAAAATAAGATTTTAGCCTTTTGAAATCATGTTGTTGATTAAAACTATAATGTTGTTTGAAAAAAAATCACATTCTTGATCATTTTTTTATTAAAGTTTTGACTCACCTTCAACTTCATGAAATCAATTCCAACGTCGATTTGTTTATTTGATAAGTGTTATCTGTTACTGCTAAGATGTCTTTCAAGACGGGGTTAAAGCTCGGTCTTCTTCGTAGGGTGTTACTATCTAAACTTAAAATGCTTCCACAGTCAAAATGATGATCATGAATTTCTGAAACATATCTGTGTATGTGTCCCTAGTCTACAAACCCCCCAATGATGAGAAAAGTTCATCCTCTCCGTCTTCTACCTGCTCCACTTTTCAGAAAATGTGTGCTCAAACAGGCCGTTTGGAGATTTTCCCTTCATGACATCACAAAGGGCAGTAGCCCCTCCCCCAGGTGGGTGACACTCCCACAGCTAGGTGTTTGTTCTGCCCTCTGAGTCTGCCTTCTCACAGTAAACAATAGGACATGGAGCGAGAAAGACTGAGACACCCAAGTCCTTCCAGAGAGGGGGGTCAGACACAGCTCATTTACATATTTAAAGGTACAGACACAGAAACAGCCTGTTCTGAGCAGGGCTGACATAGAGGGGTTTATAGACATGATCAAATACAGGATCAGAGTGGATTTAGAACAAGAAACTTCACACACAATGTTTTGAGGAGCTCTGACACTTATTTACACTGAAGAAGAGGAGGAGGAGGATATGTCACCTTTAAATCAGATACTGAATATGTGCATTGAGTTGCTGATATCAGTGAAACTCTTCGTGTTACAACAGACTCATTGTTTAACTAACTTCTCAAATTTGATCTCTAGAATCCAAATCGTGTTTTTGATAATTTTGGTAGCATTTGGATTATAACCTGTAGAGATACTTAGGTTTATTTATTTAGCATATTTTTAAAAAGAGAGGATGTGCTTAAACTTTAAGCTCTGCTGGATGAGTCGGGGGATTTGTTGAGGGGGTTTTTAAATATGGGATGTGAAATATCCAGAAAAAGATGTTTTGTAATAAGCCCTATATCCCGAAGATAAATGTAATGCTTCCACTGCATAATAACACAAATCAATGCAGCCGATGAAAAGATTTAAACTTTTCAAACTTGTGGCAACCCCCTTGAGTTGAGGTGCAAGAAAGTTACTGACACAGCAAGGGAGACGTACATTGATTAAGGCCAATAGCTTATAAAACACCCCCATACTTCAACAGTCTGCTAGATAACGAAGCAGCAGAAAGTTTTTGTGCATGTTGCATAAGCATGTCCCTTTACACCAGAGGAGCATTGCTGCCCTGGAAGGCTACCTATAAACCCAAAGGAAATCCCACTTTATGTAACTGATCGCTTTAAACAGAACAGTGTGAGTCACACACACAGCTGTTACAAAACTGAACCCCCCCCGTAACATCAGTATAAGAATAGTTTTGATGGCATGATAAAAAACTGGATAGACTAACACACTGTAAGCTGATTAATTTAGAGTGCCGTGTTTTCTTTTTGGTTTAATTTTATAAGAAATCTGCAGGAGAAACTTTGTGCAGAATTTAAAACAGTTCATATATCTGATTTGTGTGGTGGAGTGCAGTACTGTAAAACAATGAAACTGGGACACGTCTGAGGCTGCAGGTGCTCTGCACAGCCTGCTGTTGGGAAATGCTGACAGGTTGTCTCAGTTCAGACTTTCAGTTAAAGTAAATAATACATTCAAGTACAGCTTGCATACTTGGAAGGCATTTTCCTTCTTGTGATGCCCAGATACTGAGATGATGCAACATACACATCATCCTCGCCGTATAGTTCTAGAAAAACATAGAGCTAGAAAAGTTATACGCTTACACAGCGTTCGGTATACAGTGAGCAGGATAGTGGGGGAAAAAATTACAATAACTGACGCAAAACTGAGAAGACATTGGGCATTTACAATTTTAAGAGGCCTTCTTCAGGCCTTCTTGAGAAGTCCCGCCCCTTCTTGATTGTGAGTGTTTGATGACAGAGAAACGACATCAACAAGTGGCTGTGGCTCAGTTGGTAGAGTCGTCGCCTCTCGACCGGAAGGGTGAGGGTTCGATCCCCAGCTGAGTCTTGGGCAAGACACTTAACCCTGCATTTCTCCTGCTGCTACTGTGGCAGTGTATGAATGGTGATGTATGTTGCTTTGGATAAAAGTGTCTGCTAAGTGAATTGTAGCATTGTAATAAGAGTGGCGCTGTTCGAAAAGTGAAAGTTTTTTCAACTGAGAGCGCAGCGACAAAAAACAGCAGACGCCAAAGGCATTTTAGCGCTCCGGGCGATGAGTGCTGAAAACCCTGAACCAGGCTTCCAACTCGAGGAGCGACGTCTGAGGACACAGGCCCTAACCAGGGGTGTGGTTGTGTGTGTGTGTGTGTGTGTGTGTGTGTGTGTGCATACTTGTTTTACTATCCAACAGAGGACGTCAGTAATGTTACAGATTCACCAACAGGAGACATTTTAAAGACAGCATGTTGGTCCTGCTTTGAATGAAACTAAATTTATGTTTTAACATCTGTGGGGAATTTTTTTTGCTTTTTCAAAGAGGGTACCTGAAAATGTGTACACGTCATCATGCTCAGTACTGCCCCTTCAGGGTGGAGGAGGAACAACCCTTAAACACACATAATAATTAATATTTTATTTAATCAGCACATTTTTATTTAAATATCACCGAATCAAAGCAAAAGCAAAAGTTTTCATGACACCTTATATGTAGAGCAAGTTCTACAGACAGTATGAAACATGGGAGTGATGTCACCCATTGTTTCTAAAGAGGCATCAATGGTGGTCGCCATATTGGAAATGCTATCTCTACCTAACTTTTGATCAGCCTAGAAACAGACAAAGAGGAGGAGCAGAGGCGGGCCTTAAGTCTCCTGACAAACCGCTAAAACACGCCCACATATCAGTCAACTCAGCCACTCCCCCATTTATATAAATACATGAATAAATCTGAGGCTTAATTAAATAAAAATGCATGTCTTCTAAAAAGGAATCCAACCCGGCACAGTGTGTAGCAATGAAGTAAGAAGCTTTGATATCAAATTAATCCTTTGTATCAGGCTGTAAACATGTTAAATTTGACTCTAAAACATAACATTTTAATATGGTAGCTAATGGGAATTCCATTGCTTTTGCAGGCTGACTCAAGTGGACACTTTGGACTGCATATTTTTGCACCTGAGCATTGCAGTCTCGGCAGTTTGCCGCTTGGTTTCATACCTGACTTTTTAAAATATTTTTTGCAGAGACTCAGTTGTAGTCCTAATATGAATCTACCATTGAGTAATCACTGTTTAACTCTCCTCCTGTGAATGACAAGCTGAATGAAGCACTGAATATTTGCTTTCAGGCTTCATCCTTGAGTTCCCAGCAGAAAGGTCTGGAGCCACACAGAGAGGTCTTCACTGTATTTGACCCACATCCTGTCTTTTACAGCGGACACAGCAGGAGACGTGATTTGTCTGCAAATTCAACTCATGAAGCGTCCCTCATCAAATATTTATCCTCATCGTGGATTCCGAGCTGTAACTGTAAAGACGAGTCTGGGAGTACGTGTGTGTGTGTGCATGGGCCGGTGTGTCTTCCTAACGGTGTGTGTGTGTGTGTGTGTGATATCTATCCATCCAGCACTCTGCGTGGCGGTATTTTGTCAGATTGAAGCGGGTCTGATGCGGAGTGTTAAGCAGCCCGCTGTCTGGTTTAGTTTCAGTGTCTATCACAACAGTAGCCATGAGAATATCAGACTCTGCCCTCAGGTTACAAGCTTCTCTTCTCTCTCTCTCTCTCTCTCTCTCTCTCTCTCTCCATCCTTATCTTTCACCTCCTCCTTATCTCCTTCACACTGTTTATCCTGACACAACACTGAAAGAGATCAGGAGGCTCGATGAAGAAGTTTGTCAGTCTGTCACTTTATGACTTTTCTTCTGCAGACATCCTTGTTTACATACTTTTTGTACTTCTGGGCTTGTTTTAATGAAAGGAAATGTAAACGCTAATTGCCTCATTCCAATTTAAAATCAACAGTCGGGAAGAGGTCCTTTCCTGTTTGTTCGAGTATTGTGTGTGTGTGTGTGTGTGTGTGTGTGTGTGTGTGTGTGTGTGTGTGTGTGTGTGTGTGTGTGTGTGTGTGTGTGTGTGTGTGTGTATGTGTTGTTTTGT
The DNA here is from genome assembly GCF_963584025.1 of Labrus mixtus. Classification (NCBI taxonomy): domain Eukaryota; kingdom Metazoa; phylum Chordata; class Actinopteri; order Labriformes; family Labridae; genus Labrus; species Labrus mixtus. The sequence goes on from NC_083631.1 coordinate 10,023,056, forward strand.
GTGGAAAGACTTGACTAGCTTGCACAGAAAACCAGACTTCAACCCCATTCAACACCTCTGGGATTCATTTAAACAGCCACTGCATTTTGTAGTGTGACAAAAAAAAAAGCTTCCCACAGTTTTTGTCTCTCCTTGAAGGCATGCATGGTGTTGAACTTGTTTCTACAAACAAAACGGCGGAAATAGTTGTGCGATGAGAAAAAAAGAAAACTCTTTCATCTCAACATTTGGCCGTCTGTTGCATGGCGGGGGGAGCGTCGTTGAATTGTTTATTTCAGAGGTCTAACATAAAGGAACTGCCACCGTATAGTCTGTGGCTTTGAGGGGTGGGGGGTTATTTGCAATTTAGCCAATGAGCTTATTGGTCGAGTCTTCCTTGGACATGACGGACTTCAAGGTTCAGATTAAAGTCGAGTGTTGGGAGCATGCATCAGTATCTGTGCAGAGAACAGATCTTAAGGGGTCCATATTTTTGGACACGTATCCTGAATTTTACAAGATCCTATTGGACCTATGGATGTCCTCATACCAGAGTTTAAAACTTCAATATGATTCCAGAATAAATCTACCAATATTGATACTACGGCTAAAAAAATAGAAATCCTAGGCATCTAATATTTGATAACTTCTTGTTTCTGTCAAAAATTGCAAGACAAATTCCCTTTAATTTTTCATTGGATTGATTTGTACCTATCACATTAAAAAAGATGCATTACTTTTTTGCAGGTCACCATCATTTAATTACCTCTTTTAAATTTTCCAAAGCTCAAATTAGTATTAATGCTAATTGCTCGACTGAAAAGGAGCCAGTGGTAGTGGCAGCTCGTCATTATCCACTCTAATTTCTCTTCTTGACTTTCACTGACAAACTTACAGCCTGTCCTAACCACCTTCAAAATAAAAGCACCACATATTTTATGTGGAACTCAGAGCAGAAAATGAAATATTTCTGCAGTGTGGACAGCAAGCGTGCAATCATGTGCGATGGGACGCGATACATAACGCTCTCGTGCTGTCAGGACACGGTGCTAGATCTTCAAAGAAATAATGCAATGACAGTGATCTCCCACCAGGAGGTTTCCTACTGTCATTGCAAACTTTACACATTTTGAGCCACTTTTCTGGTTTCAAGTTTTTCAGCCCATGGGAGCCCCCTACTGGCCTGGGGTTCTAAGTAACGGGACTTAATATTTCTTCATGTTTTTGTCACAACATGCAAAAAGCAGGAACAGACCGATCATGTGCAGCTTGTTTTACCTTCCGATATTCTTCTTTTTACCTCACGTTTCATGCTGATCCTTAATCAGCCTAATCACGTCCACACACATCTTAATGTATCCTCCACACGTCTTATTGGCTGTTACACAAAGTGATAAACTGACCGCGTGAGGGGAGGCCAGCGTGCGGTTAGTTTGGCAGTTTGTTTGTGTTGATGTGTTGAACCAAAGTCACGCACGGACACAAACAAACTGACCGATGGATGCAGCAATACGGCAGCAACTCCTGTTTCCTTTGAGCTCAAATGACTGTTTTTATTAACGGAGTCCGGCGTCTTTGAAGACAGTGATGTAACAGCTGTTCTGGCTTTTCAGCTATTAAAACCATTTGGACGCTGCAGGCTGAAGGAATCTACTGAAGTAAGTCAAAGAGCCGACAATATATTGATTTAAAAAGAGGCCAAGGTTTAAAAACAAGGACATGCATGTGTGTGTAACTTGTGTGTGTAACGTGTGTGTGTGTGTGTGTAACATGTGTGTGTGTAACGTGTGTGTGTGTGTGTGTGTGTGTGTGTGTGTGTGTGTGTGTGTGTGTGTGTGTGTGTGTGTGTGTAACATGTGTGTGTGTGTAACGTGTGTGTGTAACGTGTGTGTGTGTGTGTAACGTGTGTGTGTAATGTTCAGGTGTCCATGACCGGTTTCTTCATCTCTCTCGCTCACGCTTCCTTCTTGCTTTCTCATCTCCTCTCCTCCCACATGTCTCTTCCTCCCTCGCTCCCCGGAGTTTTCCTCACACCCCCAGCTTCACACACACACACACACACACACACACACACACACACACACACACACACACACACACACACACACACAGACACACACACACACACACACACACACTTTGTCTTTTCTTCTCCCAATTCTCTCACCTATACTCCCTCTCTTTTCTCAGGAGAAATCATCACAGCCCTCCTCCTCTTCCTCGCCATCTCTCTCTATCTCTCTCTCTCTCTTCCTCTCTCTTTCTCCCTCTCTCTCCATCTCTCTCTATCTCTCTCTCCCTTCCTCCCTCTCTCTCTCTCTCTCTCTCTCTCCTCCCATGGTTGTTTTCTGCCTCCGTTTTCATCTTTTTCAGCGTCCTATTTTTGTCTTTTGCTACCTCCTCTCTTTCCTAGATGTCTGATAAGAATTCAGCAGCAGTTCCATCTCATTCTGTACACACACACACACACACACACACACACACACACACACACACACACACAGACTCCCTCATCTCACTCCAGCCTGCCATTGTATCCTAGCAACCTAACTTTATAGTAGTAGTAACATCAGTCCGGCATGCCCCCTCAGTCCACATTAAATATTCTGCTCTCTCTGTTTTTGATTCTTCTGAGTTAACGAGAAATCAGAAAAATTATCTGCTTTCATTGCAGCGTCTTTAAATTATTCAACATTTTCTGCATCACACCTTCAACAAAATTCAGCATGTTGTACCCAGGGGCGCCACAAGGGGGAGACAAGTCAGGGGGATTCTAAGGGGGCCCATGACTGTCATCATTACTTCAGTTATATTTATTTGAATGTATAAACCTTTCACCTTGGCCTAGTGGTTAGTACACACGCCCCATGTACAGAGGCTGCAGTCCTCGAGAGCGGGTGCCCCGGGTTCAAATCCGACCTGTGGGTCCTCCCGCATGTCGTTCCCCTCTCTCTCCAGTTTCTGAATCTCTCCACTTCCTGTCTCTAAAATAAAGGCATAAAAAGCCAAATCAAATCTTTTTGAACTCTTTAAGCGTCTTTTAAATGACGGTTTTGTTCCGTTTCTTTGTTCTGTCTTGTGTTCGAGGTCCAAACTGAACAACTTTCCGTCTGATTGGTTTAAAAACATCAGAGGTTTGGGCCGTGAGAAGTTGTCATTGGGTGCCGAAGCTAGTTCACAATCACTGATGTAAATGTTTCCTCTCATGGTGAGATAGAAAGGGTCAATAATCGCTCTTCATGTGAGCGTTCACTTCAGACGACCCTGCAGAGGTCACCGCCCCCGGTCAAACGAGGCTAGCTTCTGGCCGCTGCTGGATGTAATTGGACGATGCATATGTGTTGTTGTTTATTCGGCAGCTTGTTTTAAAGTCTTTTCCAGGTTTAATATTTCTCTTTTTACTGCAGAGACAGACAGACTGTGGAAGAGCAAACAGACGTTTTCTGAAGCCCCTCTTCAGAGTCGGAGGCAGAGCACACATTATTTAATTACACACACAAATAATCCTGTTTTTGAAAAGGCGGACGCTGAATCGACTCTCAGCCTTGAGACTGCGGCGTCTCTTCTCTTCCTCTCACCGTTTGGTTAAAGGTGTCAGTCAGCACAGTCTTTGAATGATTTTATTCATCCTCGACACAGAGTGCCAGACTGGAACTGCAATCACATTTAAGATATTCAAATCTTCTGCAGAGGTTTTGAGACGCGTCTTTATCCACTTGGTGGGGGGGCAGCTGTTTGATGATTGACAGCTTCTATTTCCTTTACTCCACTGAAAAGCCAACGGAAAGAAAAAATAAGACTCTTTATAATTCAGTGCTTCTTTGAGCTAAAGGAGCAGTATGTAACTCTAACACCTATTGGTTAAAATGGGTACTGCAGTCTAAATTCTAAACATTGTAGAAAGCTGTCTCCCCCCCTCCTCTCTATAGTTGATGCTCACACAGGTTGCCATGTGGTGGACACTGAAGCTTCAGTGTTTATCCAGCTCTGCATGGGTCTGTAAACCTTTCTGTGTTCTAACCTCTCTCCATTTTTCAAAAGCATCTCCAATGTTGATCCTAGTTTGAGCACGTTTCTGCTCGTGGAGCTTATTAGAAACATGCAGAGGCTTTTTAGGTCGGGTACAATCACTTCTATCTGAACCACTTCTCTTGCCCGCTTCCATCACTGCAACACCTGTTGACCTGATAACTGCTCTCATATCTGACAAACCGAGGGGCGTCCAAAACGGCCGTGTGGGGGTGATTCATTGGTGGTTAAGTTAAAAAAAACCTGCAGAGCAAACTGTCTTATAAGACATGGACAAAAGGAAAATTATGATGATTAAACATGTCTCCTCCGTAGCCTACATTTCCTTCCCTAGAAAACATGCTGTTAGTGAAGCTTCAGACAGAAAGGATCAAACCCGCCCAGGCTTTTCTTTCTTTCATTGTCAAGTGTGCAGCAGCCTGAGAGGGACATTTTGGAGAACTTTCTTTCTTTTCAGAGCTCGGAGAGGGGATGAGAGATGTAGTAAAGGTCACAGACTGGACTCACTGAGCTCCTGTCTGACAGCTAGAGCACATCTCGACCCCCCCCCCCCCCCCATCTATGATGAGATAAGAGACGACGGCGTGCAGAGGAAGGACACTGAATCTTAATTATTCAAAGTTGTCTGACAGCTGTAGTCTGTGTAGGTACTTCAGGAGGAGACTTTGAAACCAGAGCTACAAGAACTCACACATGCAAACAAATACCTGAGAGTGTGCAGCCCGTCCTGTTCTGACACATCGCTGCTTTCATCATGAACTCATTCAAGATATCCAGAGACGAGGACGCTGAAGATTTAAGTCTGATTTAAACCAAATAATTAAAGGCACAGTTTGTCAATTCCACCACCAGGGGACTCTCAATCAAACCTGTAACAAAAGATGACTTTGAGGTAAGCGGGGAATTGTGGGAGTGATTCTTCAATCGTAATTCTGAAGACGTAATGCCTCTAATGTCACGCTGAAAGGTGGATGAAACTACACTGCTGCACTACCTGGGAAATGTTGGGAGGACAGAGTGGGGGATGATGTGCAGTCGGATACAAATTTACAACTGCTCTGACGAGGACCACAGCCTCTGTACATGGTGCACGCAATATCACCACCAGGCAATACAGCGCCCCCTGCTGCTGTATGTGAAAAGTGCAACTTAAAGGGATACTTCACCCGTTGAAACATGAATCTGTATTGACATTGGGTCATATATGTAGTAGAAATGTGAAATACATTTTGAAGTTGGTGCCTTCTTGGCTGACAAAAGGCAGAAAGTGTCTTTTTGGCTCATGTGGATGAAAGACACCAAATCCCAGAATGCACAGCACCCTAACCCTAACCCTAACCCTAACCCTTAATGCAAATGGGTGACGTATCCCTTTAATGAACATCCAAACATTCAAGATCTGCACGTCTTGCTGCAAGATGAGACGAGAAACAACTTCTTTGTTTTATGAATGAAGTTAAGATCGACTGATCTCGACCCTGATTGGTTCTCAGACCACATCACACAAAGTAACTTTAACTTTCTCACATGATGCAAATCAGCAGAACAAGAACATGAACACACGAGCTGAAAATGAAATATATGAGCAGATGATGTTTGTTTTTGCAGACTCTTCTTCTAAGCCGTTCTGTCTATCTCTGATGTTCCCTCGATTTAACATTCTCCTGAGAGTCAAATGTTCCGTCGTAGCTCTTTTAAAACTTCAGTTACCTCTTTGATTTCCACTGCACCAGGAAAGAACAGAAACTTGTTTTTTTTATCTTGAACCCTCGTCTGCTGATGATCTCTGTCTCTCTGTTGCACCTCCCTCCTCCGCCCCCTGTGGGTGGAGCTAAGAACACCGAGCAGATGTGACCACCTGAACCACAAGAGTTTTCAACCAACCAGATGAAGGAGCTGCTGTGTTCGTCTCTGCTTTAACTTCTTCATCACCACAGACTGTACTTAGAAAGTTCACCCAGCCAACGAGACGACATCTGTTCCTTTTTGAACTGAACTCTGGAGCCAGAGGTGAACCAATGGGACGAGAGGTTTGAGTCATAAGAACACCTCCATGCTGACTCACAGGCCTCTCCAGTCCTCTCTGAACCCCTGAAGCTGTGACTGCTGGTGTACAGATTTGTGATTGTGAAGAAAAGAAAAGGATGCTCTGACATTTTGGGTTGGGTCTGTCAGGAATGTGTCAAAATGCGGATTAGACTTCCTCTTTAGATAATTCAGTTAGACAGAAAAGGTTCTTTTCAATCTGTGAGCGCTCTGACAGCTGACGCAAATGTCAAATGTCCGAGCGGAGTTTACAGTTTGGAATCTTTTCCTGGAGACTGTTTGTCTGCACAGACCTGACTCAGCACACGCTGAAGATCCAATCAGTGAGATGTGTAGTGAGTGAAATGATAAAGTGATCTTACTATATGATCAGACATTAAGGAAACATGTTGAAGTGCTGGCTTCTCTGACAACAATGCAGCAGCCAGTATGTCCTCCTTCTAACTTTAGATTCTGCTCCTGAATGCTCTGGATTTGTTTGGACCAGAGAAGGTAGACATTTTTAAGGCGACCCCCCACACGGCCGTTTTGGACGCCCCTCGGTTTGTCAGATATGAGAGCAGTTATCAGGTCAAACCAACAGGTGTTGCAGCGATGGAAGCGGGCAAGAGAACTGGTTAAGATAGAAGTGATTGTACCCGACCTAAAAAGCCTCTGCATGTTTCTAATAAGCTTGGCCGTCTGGTACTCAAATCTTGTCACCTGTTGAGGCAGGTAATCAGCTGTTCAGGACAGTCGGTCCATCAGATCCAAACTGTCTGCTGCATCACTGGGTTTGATTAGGCCTGCCTGTCAGTCTGACACAAACCTTTAAGCTTTAATAATCAGCCTCCATGGCTCAATGAGCGAGCAGAGCGCAAGGAAGAAAGAGAGGAAGAAATATCTGCAGGCTCATGATCATAGCGTTTCCCTTCATAGCCCGAGTTGTTTTGTCCAATCATCGCTCAGCGTGCTTTTGGCTGTATGCAGGGAAATCGTTCATGTGGAGAGCAAAAGGGAACGGTCATATTTGTGGACATGCAATCCCAGAATCCCTCAGCCGTTCTCTAATGACGGTTTAAATCTCAGCGTCTTTAAACCTTCAAGTACCTGCAAAGACTTTGTTTCTCAACACAGACTTCGTTTTCACTTCTCGAGAAACAGTCGGACTTTGAACAAAGGAAAACTGAATGTTGGTGGGATGTCCTTAACTGCTGGTTTCATCTGCAGATCGAGACTGAATGAAAGTGAACCAGAGAAATACAACGTTATTCTCAGACCATCCTGTGTGTGTGTGTGTTTGTTAAGAAGTCGTCCACATCACAGAGCGGTGTGTGTGTGTGTGTGTGTGTGTGTGTGTGTGTGTGTGTGTGTGTGTGTGTGTGTGTGTGTGTGTGAGTGTCTGACACTTCTCGTCTGCTTCTATGGGTGTAAACGTGTCAGAAGGTTTCAGACCAGCAAGAAGGAGTTACATGATTCAGCCGGTCTCAACACGTCAGGGTGCAGCTCGCCTCTGCTGTGTCCAGAAAGTGAGAGAGAAATGTCCTTTTTAAAAAGCTTTCACATCTCCGATATCAGACATTTGTTTAAGTTGTATTGATTTATTTGAGCCTTAAACATTCACATTGTCTAAATTATTATGAGGAAGCCGGAAGGAAACCGAGCTATGATAAAAGAGCTCAAATATCTGTTTTAATGAAGTATGAATGAGAGTTGAACTTTTTAAATCATCACGTCTTTTTCTGGTTTTCTGGTTTTACGCTCTGTTGTTGAGAGACAAACATAAACAGAATTAGGATGTGCACAAGTTATTTTCTCATGAGCAAATACACAAATAGGCCTTTATATTAGTTTTTCACTTTTTTGGGACTTCAGATGCTCCAAAGAGTCCATTTATAACAGTTATATTTAGTTGTGTGTGTTTTCTAATGTATAAGCACCAAGTACGGTGTCCCTCAAGTCTCATAAATTAGATTTTCTTTGGTTTATCAATCCCTAGGGGAAATTTGGTTTCAGAATTCAAGTCAGAATTCTGAGATAAAAAAAACAAAGTGGCCCTAATCCTCTTCCTTAGATAATCTTGCAATGCAGCAGTGATAATTATTATTCCACTTGCCAACAGTTGTCGTCATTTGTCATACTTCGATACTATTGTCTTTTTGGAGAACATGAGCGCCCTCTGCTGGAGCCCCCGCATACTTAAAATAAACCAAAATAAAAGTAAAGGTGTTACTTCTCGTACTTTTGGTATGTTTGAGAAAACCTCTGAGTTTTATACAAACACACAAAATAAATCTAACTGTGATAAAAAAAAGACGCTGCGGAGCCCCTGAAGTCCCGGGAAGTAAAAACAAAAATTCACATTATTATTATTATTATTTTTTAACTTTTTGGGGCTTCCGGGCCTCCGCAATACACTCTAATTAAATTATTTTTTTATTATTAAAAAGAACACGACTTAATTTTGCTGTTTGGACAAAAAGAAAATCAGGCCGATGATTCCGAAAGCTACGGGCGCCATGACCCGGATGTACCTCTGCTCAACTTTATATCCCACAATTCCTTTCACCAACTTCCTCTTTCCCTGCTGCAGCAATGTCTAAGAGAGGTACGAAACTCACCTGATCTAATCCACATTCATCTGCTGTTTTATACACCCTAATGGAACTCTAAATGTTGTCGGTTTGTTGAAGAGGGAGGAAAACAACATGTCTGCGTGATTAGTTTTTTGTTTATTTAAATATTATTCGAGTTATGGAGGATGCTTAGTTTGACGGTTGTGTTAGCTAGCGGTTAGCCATGTTTCGCTGTTAGCGCACGAAGAGAAGCGAGAGGCTGAACATGTGGATTCACAGCTCACTGTAAAGTTAGGACGTGTTGAATGTTGTGAGGATAAATGTCTCATTTCTATACACATGAACGAGTGTGTGTGTTTTATTAATTTTAAGTTTGAACAGGTCACGGGCTAGCTTACGGCTAACTGAGGAAGCTAATCATAGCTGGTGTTATGTCGAGAAATGTGTCCCTGCCGAGAACTACACGCGCCTCGCTGAAGTTTTAGGAAAACGGTATGAAAAGATTTGAGGACAAAGTCTGTGAAATGTGTATCTAATAAGAGTGAGGTGTGTGTATTGTGTCTAGATTAATTTTAAGGATGGAGGTTTAATACTACAGTGTGTAAAATGTGTCATATCTTTCACTGTCCTAATGCTAGGTGTTTGCAGTTCTCTGCAGGGATGCATTTCTCGACATAACACATGTAGAAGCCAATTGGTTGAACGTTGAAATGTCAGAGTTTGAGATAAAATAACTTCAAGAGTTGAGCATTTGATTGGCTGCATGGTCACGTTAGCTCCGAGACATTACGTACAAATGTATGTGACGTAACAATCCAGTGAGAAACTTGATTAGAACTTACAATATGTTGAATCCCGAAGATGTGAAACAGTAACGTGTTGTTGAATATTTCGTTAGCTGCATGCTTCATGTGCACATAAACAGTTTTAGCTGATGGAGCTGACAACATTAATAATCTTTTATCAGAATATTTAAAACTTAGTCTAAGTTAATTAGCAGTTTCATAGTTTTAGGCCCTCTGAACTGAAACCTGCACAACTGTTCAGTTCCTGCGTTACACCATTGACCACGTTCTGTTTTTATAGCTTGTTATAGATTCCTTAGTCTGTTTAACTTGCAGGTTTTATTTAGACAATGTGTTGTTCTTTATTACTTTTTATAAAAACCTACATCTTAAAGTGTGTCCCCTCTCCTTACAGGACGCGGTGGTTCGTCCGGAGCCAAGTTCCGCATCTCGCTGGGTCTCCCAGTGGGAGCGGTCATCAACTGCGCCGACAACACAGGTACGCCTCACCTGACACACTGTACTGTGTTTGCAGATCGTTGTGTATAAAGAGTCACCTTTTAGGAAGAGCAGTTTCCTATCAAAGGTGTTAGTTTGTGTTGATACAGGAGATCGTACGGTTAAAGCAGATGTCACTTTTAGGGGGAACGTTTTGTGCTGAGAGAAACTCATTCCCGTCTTTAAATGTGATTCTAGAGAACCCTAATCTGTTAACAGTGAAATATGTTGAAATGCTTGTTTTTGGTTCGGTCAAGTTCAATTTAAACAGCCATTCTTACTGTCGTTTATTTAGTCTGTCTTAGCCTCTCGGTCACTCCCTTTTTTTCCTGCACAGGCATGAGAAAGGAGTCCTTTTCTCTAATCTTGTGAGGAAATAAAGGTTTCAGTGTCACAATACCCAAATGTAAATCTGTGAGGATTAAAGTCAACAGCAACAATAATTTGTCCAGTTTTCAATTATAAAAAACTCCTGCACACGTTCTTGACGATACAAATATGTGGCCAACGTGTTGGTGCGGAACATTTTAAGAAAAGCCGGTGTTATAAACTATAGATCATCTCTACAGAGGTTCATATTATATACATGTTATAAGCTACAGTTTTATTCATGGTTCGTAAAACAACTTTGGATAAAAAGCGTTTACTAAGTGAATTGTAAAGCTATATGTGACGTAGCGTCTGCTGAAGGTTTGATTAACTCTACCGTGGTGTAAACGCGTTGGTCAGTGTGCACGTCGTCTTCTCCCCCTTCAAAAAGCACTTGCTTTGCCTGCTCGGTGGCTCGGTGAGTTGTCGTAGAAGGGAATATTAATTCTTCTCTGTGGGTGAGACGGCAGCGCCATCCAGTGGCTGACTGATCTCAATCAGAGATGAGACAGATTTAACCGTAACCCTTAAGAGTCTTGTTCCAGATTTGTTGAGGATCTTCTCGTTCTTATTTTTGTGTTCTCTCCCTTTGTCCGTCAGGCGCCAAGAACCTGTACATCATCTCCGTGAAAGGCATCAAGGGGCGTCTGAACCGTCTGCCTGCTGCAGGAGTGGGTGACATGGTCATGGCCACAGTAAAGAAAGGCAAACCAGAACTCCGGAAAAAGGGTGAGTCTGAGTTCCACTCACGTCTTTTACATCCAAACATGAAGAAACAAAAATTACAGATGCACCTCCCGTCATTCTCCTGAAATACTGAAAATAAAAAGAAACTGCAGCAGCTTTTTCCTTGAGCTCATTTGCATTAAAAGCAGCTTGGGGCACCGGGTGGCCTTGTGGTTATTTTACACCTTAATACGGAGGAAGCAGTCTTCCACGTGGGGGCTGTGGGTTCAAATCCGACCTCGGCCCTTTGCTGCATGTTGTCCCACTTCCGCCAACTTTTCTCGTGTCCATTCAGCTGACCTCTAACAAAGACATGTTTTCTTCATAGTGTTGTAACGATGTTTTCACGAGAACAGTCCAGTGAAAACAGAGTTGTATTTAGTTTTGTTTCTGGAAACCTTTGACGTTTAAATTACCTTTTAATAATGACCTCTGTGCACACCGATCTATAAAACTTAGTACACGTGTCAGGCCAGTAGGTGGCGGTCCTCCTACCTGCTTTTATACAGGCGTGTTACCACCCGTGTGTGACGTCAGATATTCACTCCCAGGGGTTTAGAATGATGTAGAGTTCCTCTAATGTGTTCTGACAGTGCAGGTAAAGGTTTGAAGGTACCCCCCCCTTCCAAAAAGCACTTGCTTTGTCTGCTCAGTGACTCGGTGAGTTGTCGTAGAAGGGAAAATTGATTCTTCTCTGTGGGTGAGACGGCAGCGCCATCCAGTGGCTGACTGATCTCAATCAGAGATGAGACAGATTTAACCTGCTGGTCTGTTCTTAGTGTCTCCTTTTAGTCCTGTCTTTATCACATTTATATTTAAAGTATTCTATGACTTTCACATCCAAACACAAAGAGACTTCAAGTACACCTTGTTGAGGTTATCTGCCATCGTTTACCTTCTGGAATTACAAATAAATTAAAAAGAAACGGCAGCTTTCTCCTTGAGCTGATTTAGCATCAAAAAGCTTCTTACGGCGCCGGGTAGCCTAGCGGTTATGACGCCGTTATACAGAGGCAGCAGTCCTGGACACAGCGGATGTCGGTTTGAATCGGCCCTTTATGGTCCCGCTCCTCCCAACTTTTCTCGTCTCGTCAGCTGACTGCTCTAATAATAACAAAACATTTTTCCTTCGTAGTGTTGTAAGGAAACCAGATTTTCTGTTTTAGGCCACGTTTTTTTTTTCAAAAGAAAGTTTGACGTTTAAATTACATTTTATTAACGACAATTTCACACAATCTGTAAAAACAATTATAAACGCTGTAGTACACATGCCAGGCCAGTAGGTGGTGGAGTGACTTTGTAACGAAACAGCACAATCATGCTCCCGTCCTCCTCCAGAGCGCTGAGGTGTAAACATACAAACACATGAACGTTTGTGTGGATTGGCGATGAATGGGGTTGTTACTCAGAGTGACCCTAAACTACAAAGAGAACATGTGTTTGTCTGTAAAGTCTCTGTTCTTGGAGGAACGTAATATTTACAGTGTGATGGAAACTGCCATTTTCAAAAAGTTTGCACTCTGTAACCCGCTTTCATGCACCTAAAACACAGCGAACGTAAACGAACATAAAAAACAACAATGTTACACACCTACGGCTGAATGTGAAACACTGGACGATCATGTTTAATCTTTGTGCGACACAGTGAATAACTCTCATTACAGCCTTATAACACAGACTGTTAGCTTGATGCACTGATTGTGTGTTAGCGATGACCTTTAACACGCTCCTCTCTCTACAGTGCATCCTGCGGTGGTGATACGGCAGCGGAAGTCGTATCGGCGAAAAGACGGCGTGTTTCTCTACTTTGAAGACAACGCGGGGGTCATAGTAAACAACAAAGGAGAGATGAAAGGTGGGTTTGTTTGAGGCTGCTCAATGCTAAGCTGTTAGCTTAGCTTTTATACAGCGGTGTTGGACATCAGAGATTCACTCCCAGAGTTTTAATCTTAAAGCCTCCATGCTGACATTTTAAATCCAGCAGTATGTATAACTCCAAGTCTCTTTAAAAGAAGAAACATGATTTCCAGTGTTGATTTGAAGCAGCAGGGAGTGATTTAGAGTTCCTCTAAAGTGATCTGACGGTTTGAAGGTAGCCCCCCTCCCCTTCCAAAAAGCACTTGCTTTGCCTGCTCGGTGGCTCGGTGAGTTGTCGTAGAAGGGAAAATTAATTCTTCTCTGTGGGTGAGACGGCAGCGCCATCCTGTGGCTGACTGATCTCAATCAGAGATGAGACAGATTTAACCTGCTGGTCTGTTCATAGTGTCACCTTTAGTCCTGTCTTTATCACATGAATGTTTTGTATGAACTGAAATAAGACGTCTCTCCTCGTCTGTCTGCAGGTTCAGCCATCACAGGCCCGGTGGCCAAAGAGTGCGCTGACCTTTGGCCCAGGATCGCCTCCAACGCTGGCAGCATAGCTTGAGCCGGACCGTGCACCTCTGTTCGTTTTCAATAAAAACTGTTGGTAATCGAACGTCCCGTCTCCCGAGTGTTCATTAAAATGATGTAGAAGGGTCAGTGTGTTCAAACTTCAGGAAGTCACATACACACCCATTCTAAAAAGCCTGTTTTTACAGCAGAGATTAACATGTTTACAGCCTGGTTCAAAAAAACAAATAGGTGTGATTAGCTCATGTCTCGATCGACACACACTGTACGGGGGGGGGGGGTGAATGTTTTGATGACTCATCAGTTTTGATTTGATGAAGGATAAGAGTTATTCACAATAAGGCATGTAGCTGACCTGATTGACAGGCAGGCGCGGTGTAACAGTTTAAAACCCGCTCCAGCTTTCAGCCTGTCGTTAAGTTGAAAGTTAGACTGAGACAGCATTTCACATCGTCCATTATCACAGACTTAAAATAAAATACAGTTTGATTTATTGCTGCAGGGGTAGAAAAGATCAAATAAAATGAATAAATGTAAGTACGAGTAAAACAACACTCCTCACATTGTTTGCAGTTAATCAACACCTGTAATTTATTGATGCTTGAAAGGACAACTAGAACAAAGTCAGTACATGTTTAATGACAGCTGTTGAAAAGGTCTGAGTTTATGCAGGGAGTTTCTGTTGATGATTAAAAATGGACAAACACTTTCAAAATCCACTTCCATATAATGAATGTGGCTAACAGTTTATCATATAAACTTTGTAACAGTCATGTTCCTTTTTCTAAGCTGCAAGTGGACATGGTGTTTGATGAAACATGTTTTTTGTTGCATCTGTTTAATGCACTTCCTCCGACGGACACTAGAGGGCGGTGTTGTCACCTGATAAAGTACAGAGACAATCTGCATCTCACAGATGAACACATGTACATCAGTGTATAACACAGACTGTAAATATTACGGTTAAGAAGAATTTACAGATGAAAAACACAACAGACCACATGAAACAGGAAGCTCCATATATGGGCGGCACATTGACCATCATCACTTTAGTGAATAAAAACTACAAGAGTTTCAACCTGAGTTACATTTGAACAGTCAGAGAACTTTTAGCAGTGCGGACATTTTGAGTTTGCTATTTTATTAAATTTAAATCCATTTCTGCCGCCAACACAAACAAAGTACCGTAAAACTTTAAATAGAAGCCCACCCCAGTGTAAGACCCCGCCCTCTTTAACTCCCCTCAGCTCTCAGTTAGGGTTAGAGGCCTCGATGCTTTAAGGACTGATTAGTTAGCAGATTAAATATTTGGAGAAAAAGCAGCAAGACACAAACAGGCCGTTTGGAGATTTTCTCTTCATGATATCACATCTCAAACTGACTCATTACAGATCTGTATGTTTATAATCTATGTCTATATATCTATACAGAATATAAGTGACGTGCAGTATTTACCAACATGTTTACATTTACATAAATACACCATGTGCTCGCCAGGAAGTCTTTGAATCATTTCCGCTGACACGTTCATTCCTCTGTGTGTGTGTGTGTGTGTGTGTGTTTCTGTGTGTGTGTGTGTGTGTGTGTGTGTGTGTGTGTGTGTGTGTGTGTGTGTGTGTGTGTGTGTGTGTGTTTCTGTGTGTGTTTCTGTGTGTGTTTCTGTGTGTGTTTGTCTGTGTGTGTGTGTGTTTCTGTGTGTGTTTGTCTGTGTGTGTGTGGTCTACTTGGACACCTCCGGCCTCGCTCGGCCTACAAACGGAAACCAGCAGGTCGGTGGAGAGAAGCCGAGCGACCTCCTGCAGGAGTCACCTACTGTAAATAACCGATACATTAACCTCACTCTCTGACTCCTCCCACTTTCCCCAGGGGCATGATGGGAGGTTTTCTGGGCGTGGCAAGTAACTAGGCCTACTGTGGACGGACTGTAGATTTGCACGTGTGCAGGAAGAGAGGAATAAACCAGGACATCTGAACACCTTCAGGGTGAACTGAGAAATAAAATCTTGTTTACATTTCGGTGGTTGTCAAGGAGACGATTTTAAAAACAAATTGTGCCGTTTTCTCCTGTTTCTAATAATCAAAGTAAGCGTTTTATTGACCCTGATTAAACCATCTCATGGGATCAGATCCAGTCGGGGGATGTACCCGCTGCCCCCCCTCCCCCTGGTCTTCTCCTCCCTGGGGGGCTCGGTGCGGATGCTGGACGTGGGGCTGGGCAGGGGGCGCTGTTCGCAGGTGGCCTGTGGGTGTGTGTGCCATGTCCCGTCCCTGTAGGTGCAGAAACAAACGGTGCGCTCGTCGACGTTGACACGCTCCCCCGCTGAGATCACTCTGTTCCCCGCGAAGCAGTTTGGACCTGAAGGAGGCGGAGCCACGAGATGACATCATACATTTATTTATTTATCATGAATGTTTCTGAAATCTCAACCCGAGCACAGAAACCTTCAAACTGTCTTTCTGCACTGTCGGTAGTGATGAACGTTTCTTTAATTAAACATTTCATTTCATATCGTGTCTACACAGGAAACAGACCTTTAAAGTGACATTTCACCAACATGTTCCTCTAATAACCCTGACCCAGAGGTCACTGAGGTCGCCTCAGGAGGAGCTGGAACACGTGCTGAGGAGACGTCTGGGGTGACTGATGGCGCCTGCTGCCACCGCCACCCGGCCTCACTACGTGGTTATATGTTGTTGTGCTTAAAGGTTTTTGTTCTGCTGCCCCCTATTGGCCCAAATAAAGAAATAAATACAGTTTTAAACAAACAGAGATTGCAGACGGTGAGGAACAAGTGGCGATAAAGGCCGCCTGTGGCGTCGCCTCACGTCGCCTCTCGTCTTGGCCAAAAAGTTTCTCCTGACCCGACCGCAAAGACCGCAGCCGACGGCCAACCACCACCTACACTCTGCGCATGGGGAAGAGGAAATAACTCTCCATTTGTCTTCTCGTCTTCTCTTCCTATTCAATATTTTATTTTGAAAAATCTGTGACAGGTGACAAGAAACTTTTAATGAATTCTTGTTCCTTGTGTCCCGTAATGTTATCCTGAGAATTGTTAGGAGATTTTACTGTAAAGTTTTTGAGAAAATTAAAGGTAAAGTCTGCTCAAATTTCAATGACAGCTTTGATATTTTGGTTATATTCAATATTTGACTGAATAGGAGCAAAATATCAAAGTTCGCATTGAAATGTAAGGGAAATTAAACTTCAAAAACTAAAGGTCTATAACAATTGTAATTAAATTCTTGCAAACAGGAAAAGTAATAAAGGACATGTTCTCTCCTGACTCCTCTCCCTCTGAGTATAAATTAAAAATCCGTTCAGACTGAATATGAAGCTCGAATGTAAACAAGCTGCTTTAAATATCACCAGCCACAGATGGAGGTTCCTTTGCTTTGGCAGCTACCTGAGAAACAATTACCACCGGCCGCCAGCAGGAGGACCGGACGTCCATCTCATCTGCTGCCAGATCCGACAGCTGAGCGAGGATGATGCAACAAACTGAACCATCTGTCCCACCGACGACAACGAGGAAGAAGATGAGGAAGATAAACATGAAGTTATGAACTACAACCAAAGTTTGACTTCCTGTTTGTCTGAAGAGAACACGCCGGGTTTCATTTCACATGCTCCTGATTCAATGATGAAGGAATGAGAGCTGCTGATATCCCTGCTGCACGCACACACAGAAACACACACACACACACACACAGAAACACACACACACACACACACACACACACACACACACACACACACAGAAACACACACAGAAACACACACACACACACACACACACACACACACACATAAACACACACACACAGAAACACACACAGAAACATGCACACACACAGACACACACACACACACACACACACACAAACGTTGATGCCTGTAGCAGTGGAAACATGTATGACATAACAGTTAGCTGTGTGTGCAGTGACGTAACTGTTGCACACACGACAGATAACAACACACTCAGAAAGCATGAGCTTTAGTGTGTGTGTGTGTGTGTGTTACTATGACATCACATGTGGTCGTGTGCTCCTGCTAAGAGCTTCCTGTAGCAGTGCAGGAGGAGGACGATGATTCACACACACAGATGGAGATGGATTAACAGAGGATTCAGAGTCGACTCAAAACCAAAACACGAGGAGGCCATTTCTAAAAGTCTTCATGAGACAGGAAAGTACAGGAGAACATCTGTTTTAAAGAAAACATCTGTAACATTTAGACAGGGCTTTCTTGAAGAGCTGTCTCCCCCCCTCCTCTCTAGAGTCGATACTCACGCAGGTCGTCATGTGGTGGACACTGAAGCTTCAGTGTTTATCCAGCTCTGCATGGGTCTGTAAACCTTTCTGTGTTCTAACCTCTCTCCATTTTTCAAAAGCATCTCCAATATTGATCCTAGTTTGAGCACGTTTCTGCTCGTGGAGCTTATTAGAAACATGCAGAGGCTTTTTAGGTCGGGTACAATCACTTCTATCTGAACCACTTCTCTTGCCCGCTTCCATCACTGCAACACCTGTTGGTTTGACCTGATAACTACTCTCATATCTGACAAACTGAGGGGCGTCCAAAACGGCCGCGTGGGGGTGTCTTAAAACCGTCTACCTTCTCCGGTCCAAACAAATCCAGAGCATTCAGGACCAGAATCTAAAGTTAGAAGGAGGACAGACTGGCTGCTGCATTGTTGTCAGAGAAGCCAGCACTTCAACATAGCATGTTTCCTTAATGTCTGATCATATAGTAAGATCACTTTATCATTTCACTCTCTTCACTGCTCACTGATTGGACCTTTAGTTCATGTTTGGTGGTTCTGAACAGAGCGAGTCTCTGGTATGTTTGTGAACTGAAACCTTTTCTTGATCGCCCGGTGTTAGAGTGATGGTGTGCAGTTGTGAGTGAGTCTCACCGCTCTTACAGATGGGGCAGCAGTGCTTGGGCTCGTAGGTGGGGTTGACGCAGTGAGGGGCGGGGCAGTCTGAGATGCTGCAGTACACCTCTCCGTTAGCCTCGCAGCGACAGCGCTCACACCGGGACAACTGAAACACACAAACCGTACAAAGTGTTTTTAATAAACGCTTTAATACGAGGCAGATCCAATCAAACAGTCTGTCTGGATTACTGCAACATGCACGTGACAAAACAGTCAATGACCCCTCCCCCCCCCCCCACACACACACACACACACACACAGCTGACCTGCCCCTGATACAGGACTGCCTGGAAGCTCTCTGTGTTTATGTAACTGTTGAGGTCTGACATGATGACGCAACAGCACAAACAGCCGTCTTATTTAAACGTGCATTCATTTGAATAAGGGACCAATAGAACGCCACCTAGAGGAAAGCAAGGTAACTGCAGCAGTGCTTTCACACTGACTTCACCCGGAGTTTCTCCTCCAGCCTCCTTGTATTTATTCTGCAGAAAGTCAGAGTTTACAAACTGACTCCACCTTTAAAGTGTCATAAACAGGAGGAACTATGACGTCATGATGAACAAATATTAAAAACATAAACACAGAAAAATCTACTGATAAGAGAATCACAGCTGCGTTTACATCACATGCAGACAGAATCAGTCACAGTGACGTCAGCAAGCCTATCCAGGTAAGCGCTCCCCCAGAGGTGTGCGTAAATCTGGAGTGATGGTGTGAATGGGACAGAGAAGGGGGGGGGGGGGTAAAGTTTGGAACTCACCCTGAACTCCTCCAGGAGTCGGTACGTTTTTCCCGCGTAGACACAGACCCGGGCCATGGCCTCACACACCGGACAGCACGCTCTGTACCTGATCCGCGTGCACCGGGGATGGACGCGTGGACATTTCGGGCGCACGCACACCGGACCGTCCACGGTGCACGTGCACGGGCACGCGGAGGGGCTCGGGTAGTAAATCTCTCCGATGGCGTAAACGAAGCCGTGGTCGTCGATGCACCACTTCCCCCGGTAGTCCCCGAACTCGTAGTCCAGGTCGGTCTTTGAAGAGGAGTACTCCGCCGCCACCGGAGCGCGAGGCAGCAGCAGGACGAGCGCGAGGGAGAGGCAGCAGAGCGCGCGAGGCCGGTGGCTCATGGTGACCGACAGGAACCATCGGTGTGTGTGTGTGTGTGTGTGTGTGTGTGTGTGTGTGTCGGTGGGAGGAGAAGCTCACCGGAGCGCACACACACACACACACACAGCCGGTGACGCCCAAACACAGAACAGGTGACACCCACCTGCAGCCGCGTGGAGCCCCCTCATAACTTTACAAACAGAGAAATAAGAGAAAATGTTTTCAGAGGAAGCATTTTATTTTATTTTGTATTTATCTGACAGCACTAAAGTCTGTCAACATGAGAAAACCAACGAGTGTCTTCTCTGCAGGTATTTGAGGTAAGGTTGTTTTAGGGCTCTTCCTGTTTCTTCTGTCACACTGGGTGGATGTTAGGACTGTAATCAAACTGAGGAGACGTTTTTATATGATTGTAAATACATGTGGGGATAATTTATAAACTCAATAAACAATAAAAGTGAGAAAGAATGGAGGGGATTTAAGAGTTTGACTTTGATCTCCTCACGTTTCAGACATTTTTACTTTTCTTTATGATCTTATTATTTATCTTTCACTCAGTTATTGAGATTATGTGACTAAAACTGTTCACACCTTTAAAAGCATCTCTCCATGTTTGCAGCCTTTCCTCTCTTAGAATAACAGATTTAAAGAGGATACCGTCGGGAGGGGTGTCCTGCATGTTTGTGCGCCACCTTGTGGACATCTCTGGTACTTCGCTGGTAATTTGACATCAGGATTCTTAACTCGTACCATAATAAAGTCCCTGTCCTATAAATTAAAATCTGTAATCTGAGTAAATGAAGAAAGAAAGAAAAGACAGAGAAATATTTTTATTAGGGTCGATAAGTTCAGACAGTACAAAAAAAAGATGCAAAAAAACAGGCGTGTTACTAAAAACAGTCCGAGTAAGAAAAGAGTCCTTTGAAACGCAGAGCGAGGTTACACCTGTAGGAGGAGATTAAAATAAATCTGAACATCATCTGTCAGAGCGTTCGGCTGACAGAGCGAGCGGTTCCTCTAGCGGTCACACCCACTTCATCACCCCGGGATTATTAAAGCACCTTTGAGCCATTCTCTCTGGGCCTCTACTCTTCTCTCATTGTTCAAACAGCGGCAGGTTCAGGTTAGTACAGTTCTTACAGCATGCAGGATGTGTGTGCACTGGTCATGAAATGTGCCCGCCTCCATGCTTAAAGTCTCACCTGGGTTCTTTAATAAGACGGCTGATTATATTCTTCTAAAAAGGTTCCACTAGATCTCTAAAAAACAAAGCAGAAGCAACAGTAGTAGTTCTGCAAATCACACAAACTCAAAACTACAAAAGTCTGGAGGTTTCAAACGGGGGTTAAAGGTCGAGGTCCTTTCATGCGAGGTCACTGACAGAAGACACGCTGAGATTTCACACTTCACAGACTAAAACCTTTACAGGTCTGCAGCTGCAGCTGGCGCTGATTTAAAGGTTTCTACATCCACGTCTCCACAGAGGGCCTTTTCTGAGGTTAGAACTTTCACTGTTAATACTGGAGCGTCCATGTCAGATGAATTCTTTCTACAGCGCAATGACACCAGAATATAAGGATTCTTTTTACTCAAATTAAATGATAATGAATTGGCTGAGAGGATCCTGAAACATCTACATCATGATGAGGATTTTTAGAAAGTCTCAATCCGTTATTGCTCAGGTCAATAAAACGACTTCATCTCCATGCTATAGATCAGAATACGGACAAACTGTCGTACTATGACATGCTATCTGTTCACTGTGCTTGTTTACATCTGTGTATTAGAGTCAAGAGAGATCGACGATTAACCGGAGCTGCAGCCAGTCTTTGGCTACAGCTCCCTCTACTGGCCAGTGGCTGCATTACACAAACATCGAGGGCCGACTACCGAGGCTGATGACGTTTAATCCCTGTGTTTAACTTCTCTTAAGTATTAAAATATGATAAGAGTTGTAGTCCTATCCTTCTCGAGCTTTTATTCACTGTGATGTTGTGAAGGTGGATGTGCAGGTGTTCACGATGCATCATGGGACGTGGTCAGAGGAATGGCTCGTACGATGTCTGCAGCACCGAGGTGGGCGGGTCACTGATGCCCTCTTTGGTGACATTTTATCATTATGTACTGGAACCAGGCATGCTGGGTAAATTTAAAGGAATTAAATGTTTGATGATGTAATTAATCAAATCTCCTCCAGAGAACGAAGAAGAAGCTAACGTTGTGAATCCATTACATGTCGTACTGCTGACCACCGCTCTGGCTGGGGGGCAGTAGTGGTGGCGGCGGTGGGGGGGCTGGTTCCTCTGAGGCAGGGGGTGGTGGAGGTGGAGGTGCAGCCACGTTAGCAGGGCTAGCTTCTTGTGCAGCGGGGGGTTCGGGGGCCGCTGGGGCTGCAGCTGCAGGGGGTGTGCTCTCTGAGGAGGGGGCGGGCATGCTGCTGCTACTGCTGCTGCTGCTGTCGTCACTGGGGGCGCTGCTGACGGGGGTGCTGGTCTCCCTGGGGGGCTCGGGGGGAGGACTGGCTTTATCAGAGGCAGAGGAGGGGGGGTCAGATGGAGGAGGAGGAGCAGGCTGGGGGTCTGAGGAGGGCTCTGCTGGGGCCGCCTCATCTGGGGAGGGATGAAAATAAAAGAGAAATTTGAAAATCACTAAAACAAGTCAAAACTTCTGCAAAGGTGCGACAGTTTGTCAAACTCTCGTTACACGTGTCGAACACGTTGAGCTGCACATCCAAACAGTTTTTATTAAAAAGGTTTGAGAACTGTTGATTTGAGGGACTTCATACCTGTCTCCATAGGTGTGGGCTTGTCCTCCTCCTTGGTCCCTGAGGTGGGGTTAGCTGGGCTGTTAGCATTAGCACTGCTCTGCTCGGTAGCTTTGTTTCCAGCCGCCTCTTGTTGCTGCTGCTGTTGAGCCTGCTGAGCGGCTTTCTCCGCCTGCTCGGCCGCCTCGCGCTCTCTCTCCTCCGCCCGCCGCCGGGCCGCCTCTTCGGCTGCGGCCATCTCTGCTGCCAGCTTCTCCATGTCCACCTCCACCTTCTGACTGCACAGCTGGAGACAACGGAATCATGGGTAAAGTAACAGCTTTAAATGAATAAAGACAAAAATTGAAGCCGGTATTTGGAAGTCATTTGCTGACAACTTTATTCCTGCTGCTCAGATGTACTCAGACGCGTACCCTCTTGAGTTCAGTGTTGAAGGAGTCCGTGGTCTCCAGGAAGCGTCTTTTCTTGTCTTGGTGCCGATCTTCAATCTGCAGAAGCTCCGCCTCCAGCTTCCTCTGAAACACACGCACAGATCAGGTGAGTCTCTGAGGTCAACAGGAAATCAGTCAACGAGCATGAAAAGAGCCGATCAAACGCACCTGATGCACCATGAGGGACTGGACCTGCCTCTTCAGGACCTGCATGCGGGCGGTCGTGACCACGGAGCGCACGTCCGGCACCACGATCTCGCTGAGGATGTCACTGATGAGCCGGTGGTTCCTCTGGAAGCGAGCAGCTGCCGTGTGCTTCACTGAAAACCCATCGTCGTAGTCTGGGCGGAGGAAAAGGAAACCATGAGCTGACTGACATGACGCGAGGGGGGGGCATAAACTTTATTAACGATAAACATGGATGTGTAACTGACCGTCGGGGTCTTCAGCCGGCTGGATGCTCATGTACGGCTCTCCTTTGTCCATCCGACTCTGCCTCTGTCTGCTCTCCTCCTCCATCGCCGCCTCCGCCCGATTCTTAGCGTTGACGTAGGCCAGATAGG
Source organism: Labrus mixtus (assembly GCF_963584025.1). NCBI lineage: Eukaryota > Metazoa > Chordata > Actinopteri > Labriformes > Labridae > Labrus > Labrus mixtus. The sequence goes on from NC_083631.1 coordinate 10,046,250, forward strand.
CGGGGGAGTTGTGGTATGCCTTCAGAGAGTCGTTATACTCAATCTGTGGAGGGGGGAGGGGCAAGGTGAGCAGGAAAATACAACTTCCTGTGTGCTCCTGCAGTCTGATGGTCACAGCCTTCACAGATTGCCTATTCGTAGATTAATGAGCTTTTGAATATTTAACATCTGATTGAATGAGGATTCACCTGCAGCTACTCTAAACTGTACTTTCTTTGTCTTCCTCTACACTCAGTTCTGTGTCGCCTCACCTTCTCAGCCTCGTACTCGTTCAGGTAGTCCTGTTTCTCCTCGTCCGTCAGGTCCCTCCACATCCCCCCGATGATCTTTCCGATCTCCCACAGCTTCAGGTCCGGGTTGGATGCCTTCACTTGGTCCCATACCTTTTAATGTGCACACAAACAAAACACACACACATGCAGGAACAACGACCAACACACACACACACACACACACACACAGACAACAGCTGGTCACTACAGGTAAACACAACAGGTCAGTAGATATAAAATAGTGAAGGAAACAAAAGGAGGAAAAGTGCAGAGGCAAGAAATTAAAAGCGTCTTTGAACAGAATTATTAACTGGACTTAAGTCTGGAGTGTTGCAGAAGTCTGGATGGAATGAAATGAAGTATTTGTTCAGACAGAATCACTAGCTTTATATCAATTTGAGTCTAAAGTGTAGATTTTGTCTTTAAATTGGAAGCAGGAGACGAGAGAAGCGACAAGCACAGAGGGGGAAATGAGGCGCAGATCATGCTAGCACAAAGACAACAAGAAGCTGTAAATTCTGTTAGGTCGACAAACACAGGAGAGTACTGTGAGTGTCCACTAGGCGGCTGAGGTGGTGGTGAAGGCGTCATGGCTCGGCTGTTTCCCACCCTAACGCCCCTGCAACTGTTTGGGGGATGGGAGGACAAGCAGTAAAAGCAGACACCGTGGATGGGTGTCTTACCTTCCTGCTTACCTTCCGGCTGTACCGCATGTAAGGCATCAGGGGCTTGTCTGGAGGTTTGGGAGGCTTCGGGACGGTGATGCCCGTGGAGTTCTGTGGGAGGAAGAGAGAGAAGGGGAGGGGTAAGAGGAGGAGAAAACGTGAATGAAGAGGCAGAAATGAAAGGGAAACAAATTTTTAAAAAAAGGGACAAAAGTTTAGAGCGAAAGAGAGAAAGAGAGAGAGAGAGGTCATAAAACATCAGCTGGTCTAAACATTGTGAAACTTGTGAAAGGTCAAAATAAGTCATGTAAATGTAAACCAGCATGACCCTGAGGAGCGCCTGAAGCCTTTCTGATAACTGCATGAACCGTTCATCATGCATGTCAGCTCATTTACATGCATGCAAAAGAGGAAAACAACATTTCAGCTGAGGAGATGAGGCAAATTATAAATCATCAGACTCAACATAAACAGGGAGCGTCTTAGAAGAAATTATTATTCTGTACCTCCTGTAGTACCCGCAACTTTGATGTAAATATCTTAACCTTTAATTTGATTTTCAGTTAAGGATAACAGCGATAAAGGTCAAAGTTCACACAGTTCTGGCTTTTGACACCACGAAAGTCCCAGACAAATAAATGAGAATTACGACTTTTACACGAAAAAAAAGGTTACACGGTCAAATCAACCTTAGCCAGATGGATATGTGATTTTTTGGAGACAGAAATAAATACATACTCGGTCGGGGAAATGGCGGCCTGGACAGTGAACTTGAGAGCTGGCGTGAAAATAAACCTTTCCTGTGTCCACTGTGTGCAGATATAACTTGTCAAAGATACTCTGAGGGAATGTTTCTCAAACAAATAAAAACTTTATTTAAAAGATCATTACACATCTGATTCTAATTAACACGCTGCTCAGCTGCAGACAGCGTCAGAGTGCCCTCTGTTGGACAAACCATGTAGTACCAACATTTCTAAAACATTCAAGGTCTCATTCGATGAATTTCATGTTCTGTGAAGACGGTATACATGCTCAAAAACATGAAAACTAACACTGTAATCTGTGAAAGATCGACATCAGCATATTACATCAGCCTGTCTCTGTCTGTATGTACTTCCCATGAAAATATCAAACTGTACATTAACTTTGTTTTTGGGGCGGTTGGGTCATTTTTTTCACGTTTTCTGTGTACACAGCTTTCCTTTAAAAGCTCAATCTCTCTCTCTTCTTGATTTCTGACTCTACTCACATCTCTACATTGAAGGCACAAACAGCCCATATATAAATCTCTAAAAAACACATGTAAGTTTAAAATCAGGGAAATGTGAAACTGTGTGTGAAAGAGACTTTCTGTGATGTTGCTCTATAGTAAACAAAGTCAGCCAGTTAGTGCCGAATAAAACATATTTAAGGGACCTGAGAATATTTACAATCAGGGCCAGGATTAGAAAATAAAACAGAATCACTGTTTAATTTGACTTCTGTTCCACGCAGCATCATTTTCTGAGCCCCTCCTTTTTCTATGTTTGTGTCCCTTTGAATAACCTCAACACATCCTTCCTGTTATCCCTGCACCCACACCCCTGTTCTGTTTTTCGTTTCATGTTTCCAAATCCCTCCATCAGTTCATTACCCTGCTGGAGCCTCCGGAGCTCCCTCCCAGCCGGAGATTGTTGTAGGCCAGATGGCTGTAAGGGTTGTAGCCCACAAACCCTGGGGTGGAAGGCATTTGCTGATGGAAGACAAATGAGACAAAACACGGATGAGAAATGGCTCACAAACAAGAGGAGGAAGAGGGATCAACAGAAATAAGTGACAAGCGGGGAAAACATGAAAATATATGTATACTGGTTTGCTTGTTTGTTTTTTTCCATGAAGGCATCATGCAAGGCAAAGAAAAAAAGGCAACTGTCCTGCAGGCCGTCATTTAGAGTGAGTGCACAACACACGAGTCTCTTATCGACTCTGTTTACACGCTGCTGTGCTCCGACACTCAATGTAAAGAAACAATAAGCACCAAAACAAGCGTATTGATTCTGTAACTTCACACATTGGCTTCACTCCTTAAAGATTTATATTAGAAGACATGCAGTGGTATGACAGGAGAGAGGCAGGAGTGAGAGGGATGATAAAGCTGAACACGTCTGTAGTAACCTCCGTGTTCAGAGAGAGAGAGACGGAGAGATCAGAGAAATAAAGATGTAGAGGAGCAGGACAGCAGGAGAGGAAGATAAAGAACCAAAGTGTGCGGAGCTAACACTAAACAATAACCGCTGAGTGCATCTGAGTGTTGACACTTACTGTTGTCGGGGCGGGGGGAGGGGGAGGGGCGTAGGATGGTCGTTCTGTTCAAGAGAAGAAAAAAATAAATGTTAGTCATTACAACAACCTGCTGCTTATGTTTTATAAGAATCATCTTTTATTTTTTTGTTGAAACACTTTAAACATTGAATTCTGTTCTCAGTCGAGGTTCCTCATCAGGGTCATTCTTTAACGTAGTTTATAGCTTCAGCTTTTATCAGTCTATAAACATTTCACAAAATAGTTGTAACTCCGACCCCCTTGTGTTTAAAATGGGTACTGCAGTCGGTTAAAGCACATTTTAATCGTCGTTCACAGGAAGGAACAACTCTTCTTTTTTCCTCAGCTGTTTCTTAATGTTTGATTCACGTACAAGCCATTCTCAATCTGATCACTTTATTAAGCAACCATGTGAAAAGTGAAGTTTGAATCACCAATCAGATTCAAGACACTTTGCACATGTAAACACAGCTGTTAAGAGCTCTATAGAGATAATAATTTGCTTGATTTCAGGGAATCCAAGGTTACTTTACATGGCGGAGGGTCCAGACAAAGAACAAAACAATACTGATACAGGTAGCAATGATGGGAGAGGGATGGGGGCAGAGGTAGGGGAGGCTGAAGGCTGTGGAGGACAGACAGTGTTTGAGGAGTTTTCTGAATGAGACCAAAGATGGGGCTTTGCAGATGTCTGAGGGGGAGCTAAAGTCCCTGTTTCTAGAGGTACAAAGTCAGGTGTGGGGCATGGAGAGCAGGCCAGGGTCCGAGGACCCGGAGGATTTTTGGACGTGGTGTATAGGTTTAGGAGGTCAGAGGGGTGCAGTGAGGCGCATTTTGTATCTGATTCTGGATCTAATTGTGAGACAGTGGATGAGGGTGGAGGTACAGGGACACAGTCTGGGTTTTTGTTACTGTCCCTTATCTATCACAGATCAGGGTTAAGAGCAATGAAGGGAAGAAGTAAGAGTAAAGGTGTGTAATAATGGTCACTGTAAATGAGATCCGTGTTATGAAAGAAACCACACGCATGAACAGACAGGTTGTTTACTCACTCGACATCGTGGCTTCAGGCTGGACTAACCAGAGCAGACTGTTTCCATATTAGTGAGCCTGAATAACATCAAGAAACACACCATGAGAAACCACAATAACAGCTGTTTGTTTCGTTCAGCAGAATATAAAAGGTAACCGACACACCTGAGTATGACAACAATGGCCTTCTGTTTGGCCTTCTAGCTAGCCGGAACGCTAACACATAGAAGGAACATTTTCTGCTTTAAAAGGTTAAAATGTTTGTTTTATTCAGTAGATTAAGAATCAATGCGGCTCTGCAAACAGTTAAACACACATCTATACATTAACACGAGCCACTTCACTGATGTGAAGTTAAATATTACCGGTTAAGTGTTTGAATTAAACATGCTAAGTAAGCTAAGCTAACGGTAACGGACAATACGAGCTCGCGCTGCCGTTAACATTCAACACACGGAGGTAATTAGCTTCCGTTACCAGCTACAATTGTAAACCAATAAACATTTACTTGTTTATACACCGAAGTTATAAACGGTAAAAAAAAATGCCTTGTTTTTAAATAATTAAGTTTTAAACATCATAATCCCACTCACTGAGCCGTTCTTTGTTCCCTCCGTGAGGCCGCTTGTTCCGCCTTCCTTCTTCTTCGTGGTTTCTTTTGCGTCTGGTAAACAACGTTTCGGCGCATTACCGCCACCAACCGGTATGACGCAGGAACTTCTTCCTCATGTTTTTAATGGCGGGAGGTAACCATCGTTAAGGTGCATTACCGCCACCTGCTATGTTTGAGTGTAGAAGAGAGTTACTACACCGTGATCAAAACAAAATAAATAACTAGATTAAATAAAAAATGAAAATATAAAGAACTTAAAATGACATAATTAATCTTTTAGCTTCACTTTTACTGAACGAGATGTCCATTACATCCTCCTGTTTTACTAACGAATCAGCCATTTCATTGCTTTTTATCCCTCTGTGAGCTGGTACGCCACATAAACATAACAATCCTAAATCTGTACATTTCCTCCTGTCTACTTTGTGAGGAAAATGACTTCAGTGACATTCCAGTCGAAGCAGAATCCATGCCAAGAGCCTTTTTAATCTGTAGTTGTGCATCAGGAACTTTCACCTGATGAAGTAAAAATAAATAAAAGTACAATTTTATTTTCTCTATCAAGTTTGTTCTCTAAAGATCCTGTCACAAAAACCTGTAGCAATCATTCACATTCATTATTGCTTCTTCTTTAATGGTTGTCATTATGATTCTCATTCTATAAACCCGTCCTGGATTCTGGATCTTCACTTCCTGTTCTCTCCACTTTGCTCCGCTTTTGGTCTACCCTCTAACAAACATCATGCTTGATGAGTCACTTTAAGTTTAGTTGGATTTGTAGAGATTAAACGTCAGAGTATCGCTGTTTCCTTGCCTTCAGCTTCTTCAGATCATTTGTATATGTAGTGTTGTCGGACATGCTTTTCATCATTTGTCATTTTAAGTTGTGTTTGGACCACAGACTGTAAATATGAAGGAAGCCTGAGTGATGTGACCCGTCTGTTCCTGCAGGGGGCTTTTGGAGTCCCGTCGATGGCGGTCTCCATGCTGGAAAAGGTTTGGACATTAAGCTGTGGAGCTAACCTCGTCACATGTGATTGACTGTGTGTTGTTGTCAAATACAAATAAATCAAACACACATCATCAATCTGCCTGATTGAAAGCAAACACAACGTTTGGACAACATCATCAACAAATCAAACATCAGAGTTTAGTACAGAGACAAACTCTAAATACTCAGTTCTGCTCCGTGCTTTCATGCAAACTATTTGTTAGCCTGCAAATGTTGATGCAGCAGAAAACACGATTGTTATTCAAGCAGCAGCCGACTTAACTGTTGAAATTCTTAACTGAGACATTATTCTCCTCAGCTGGGGCACTCCATAGTCATCTCTTACCTGTTAAAATTTATGACTCAGTGTTGCCTGACGGTCTTTGGCATCATGTTTGGACATAAAGGACCAGACAGGAACTTATGTTATTCAAATTATTTGATTCTGAAGACACAGGAGTAACAAAACAACAAGACATTATATGATTCACAGAGAAACAACCTTTTCTAAATGATGCAAAATATCCGGGGAAGAGATTTTGTTCTTGATACAAATCGAATAAGACTACACGTTGTAGCGTAGATGTCTGAAATATTACACACAGATTTCTGTCAGTGGGTTTTAAATTTGAAGCCTGCAGACTAAAGAGTCATACAGCTGGAGGAAGCTAACAGACACCCGAGGAATAATGTCTTAGAAGTTAAACCAATTAACTTGGATGTCATCTGCATTGTATTAAAGTCAAATTTAATAAGATTTAGCTCAGTGTACAGAGGTTATAGTCTGCATTGCAGCAGCCATGGATTTCAATCCTCGGTCCTTGTGCTTCATGTCATCCCTCACTCTCTCTCCTCAAAACATTTTCTGTCGCGTTGGGCAAAAACGGACCCAAAAATAACTCGAAATTGAAATGAATGTTTTAGGTTTCCTTTGATTTCATACAGAGGGAGAATGTTTAATAAGAGGGGACCCAATATTGAGCCCTGGGGGATGCCTAAAACAGAAGGGTGAGGGGATAACAAATAATCACAGATGATCACTTTGACAGTCAAATAGGTGTTCAGTCACTTCAGGTAGACCTCACATCCAGGGGGATTAGGCAAATCACCTGAATCAGCAGCCATCAGGGGCGTGGTTGGTCCCTGAAACTTCCAAAGATTATTTCTAACCAGATAAGGGGTTTGAAACTCTGTAAATACATGCCAAGGTGAAAATTTATGTTTCAGGCTTGGTCCCTGACAATTTAGCCATCAGGGGTTCTCTAGTTAGAAATCATTTATTGACAATCAATGCAATTTGCACACTTAAACTTTGCCCTGAGCAGTCAGCCTCACTCAGACGTCATGCAAATAAATAGTTTGTTTGTGTCTTTGCATGGATTGCAAAGTGGGGATTAAATCAGAGGTGCATGAAAACAAACCACTCCGAGGGTCGGTGGTTCATTTAAAACGGCAGTGAACCGAACAGTGAGTATTTCACAGCTCCGTTTTCATCTCTGGTCACTCTCACATCGCAGGTAAGACATCACTTCTCTAAAACAAGATATTAAACATGGGTTATATTTGACTGAGCTCGTATAAATTTGCTCTTTAAATGAAGTTCAACCTCTGGAAACACATGAAGACTGAGGTGTTAACAACAGAGAAAGCTGCTGGCTGTTTGTTCTAGATCAAAAGTTCCTCGTGAAGGAGAACTCAAATATAAGTGCAGATAGATTGAATTAGTATTTGTATGGAATGGTTGAGTCTGTGTGTGTGTGTGTGTGTGTGTGTGTGTGTGTGTGTGTGTGTGTGTCATCTCCAGGGTTGGGTTATATTACTTGAAACAGTGACTCGTTACGTTACCCACTGAGAACTGTAACGTCTCTCGTCTTAACCCACGCCGGTTAAATTCTCCAGACGGCGGGTAGCCGACTGATCGTCTGTCTTTGAATGAATCGACTCTACCGTCATTGCACGGCCTCTCTTAGGGCTCAAATAAAGTCGCTTTTGAACCGAGCATATGTGTAGACAACCGGCGGCGTCCTGAACATAAATGTTGACGTCCTTGCCTTTGTACAAAGTGTGTTACTTGGAGGATACCTCTAGAGGGAGCAGCACATAAATCATACGGTTAAAACCCCAAAATAGAGATGATCTGGCATGCATGCTTGTTGCTATCCAACAGCAATGACACTTCACAGTGCGGGTAGTTGGGGTTAGGGTTAGGACTCGATCTGTTCACTTTTCTTCTAAACTTTCCACCCTTCCTGTAGCGGCTCTCTGGTGGTTTCCAATCTCGTCATTTCTGGTCTCATCACAAGTCTACACTGCTCCTAGTGGATAAATGCATACTGCATCTCAGGGACGCATAGCATTAATTTCTGAGGACATGCACAACCAACGCTCGACACCGTCGCTGAAACAGCCTTGCGTATCTCTGTTGGGTGAGTGTGGACACAAAGCAAAGTCAGCCATGTTTTTTTTTATTTCTCTCACAGCTGGAAGATAGAAAAAGGAAGCAGCACATGGAGGGGAGAACTTTGACTTTTCTTTTCTTATCAGGTTAGTGCCATGTCATCTTCAGTTTAAAATAAAGAGTTTTAAAGTCATCATGTGAGTAAACTAAATGTTAAATCATCAAGGAAAGAGAGAGATCTCCTTTCTTTCATTATAGGTCTGTGTTTCCTTCCCGTCTGTTTCCCTCGTCGCTACATCCTCGTTAGAGAGGCATTAACCTGGACTGAAGCTCAGAGTTACTGCAGAGAGAAGTTCACAGACCTGGCCTCTGTGAGCAGCCAGCAGGAGTCAGATCAGCTGCGAGAGGCTACAGAGGAACTTGATGTGGGTCACCTGTGGATCGGACTGTACAATGACATCGACAGCTGGAGGTGGTCCCTGGAGGAGGAGGGATACTACGGAGAAGGAGAGGCCGAGTTCAGGAAGTGGGGTGTCCGGGAACCCAATAACTTTATGGGAATCGAACACTGTGCAATGATGCATATCAGCGGCGTATGGATTGATGTTTCTTGCAATATAAAGATATGGTTTACCTGCTTTAAGAGTAAATATGAATATCTTTATCATCATTTTGCCATGTTGCCATGTTGCATTAACTACAGACTAAGTGTGCAGTAATGGGTAGTTTGGGGGGGGGGGGTAAAGGTGGTGACAGGGAGTGGCATCCTCAGGACGCACTAACATTAGGCCATCGTACACTTTCTTGGCACTGGCTAGAGGGGGAAGAGGTTTGCTCCAGCCTCAGGGAGTGTTACGGCTGCATCTGAATAAATGACTCAAAATAAGCATTAATATGTGACAGATGTTTAATAGTTCATATACTTCATGTTCCTCCACTCACACTGTTCATTTGTGCTGAAACAGACTCCTCCTCCAGCTTCATCTTAGTGAATGAGACAAAGACCTGGACGGAGGCTCAGAGATACTGCAGAGAGCGCTACACTGACCTGGCCAGTGTGAGGAACCAATCAGAGAATGACCAGATCATGAAGAACATGAAGAACATGAAGAAGTATTGCACCTGGATCGGCCTCAACAGAGACTCGTGGAAGTGGTCTGATGGGAGCCCCTATTCCTTTACGAGTTGGAACATTAGTAAACAGATTGGCCCTGTGGTTCCTCCCTGTGTGCTTCTACACAAAGGGCTTTGGCATAGCTGTAGGTGTGACGCAAAACTCTTCTTTTTGTGTCATTTTGGTGAGATTCCACATGTTTTTAATAAAGTACCTCCCTGCACAGATCCACATGTGATCCAGTTTAAAAAGCAGCTTTCCTCCTCTCACAGAGCCGGTGAAGCCGCAGCGGGTGCTGAGGGTGAAAGTGATCCTAAAAGACTCGACTGTGAACCTGGAGGAGGCCGCAGACGCCATTTTGCTGCAGGTAACAGAAGTCTTTTTGTGCATTAAGATGATTTAAACATATATTCAAGTTAGAAATGTAAGCCCATCGAAGAGAATGTATTTATGTACAAATCAACCAAGGAGCAACCTCCGGTGTTGAAGAGTTAACAAAGTGTAAAATCTTGCAGTTCCTGGAGTGTCCACTAGAGGCTGGCTGCAGAAGCACAGGAAGTGACATACACACCCATTCTAAAAAGCCTGTTTTTACAGCAGAGATTAACATGTTTACAGCCTGGTTCAAAAAAACAAATAGGTGTGATTAGCTCATGTCTCTATCGACACACACTGTACGGGGGGTGAATGTTTTGATGACTCATCAGTTTTGATTTGATGAAGGGTAAGAGTTATTCACAATGTGGGAATAAGAGCTCTCTCTCCCCCTCTCCCTCTCTCTCTCTCTCTCTGTCTCTCTCTCTCTCTCTCCCTCTCTCTCTCTCTCCCTCTTTCCCTCTCTCTCTCTCTCTCTCTCTCCCTCTCCCCCCCCCCCCCCCCCTCTCTCTCTCTCTCAGTTCAGAGAGAGGCTGAAGGAGCACGGCCTGAGAGAAGACGTGAAGCTGACATGGAGGAAGCAGCCGGATGGAAAGATCTTCAACCTGGAAAAAAGAGAGAAGAAGAAGAAGAAGAAGAAGAAGAAGGAGGAGGAGGAGGAGCAGTTCATCTGTTCATGAATCGACTGCTGTGTTTTGTTGCTTTAGTTCGGGCTTGAGATACCCAGTATGTAGTTTTTGTACTTTTAGGGGGAGGTGCTGGAGCGACGGCTCACTGCGAGGCGCCTTCCTGTCTTTTGTTCGCTTTGGCCTTTTAGTTATTCTTTGATGACTTTGGGGTGTGGGGTGGGGGGAGCATATTTAAATTGAATAAAGCTTGGGGTGATACTCTAAACTTGTGTGGCGTCCTTATATGTTTTCGGCCTCCATGTTTTGAGCTTTGGTTTCATTCACTTTGGTGAAAGAGGCCGTAACAACATGTCTTCAGTGAGTGATTCAGACTGCAGCAACACAAAAACTTACTTCACTTTAAAGGCTTTATATGTGATTTTTTGATCCAGCAGATGTCGCCCTTGAGCACCAGCATGAAACCAAAACAACTCGCGCTGCATTGTTGTGTTAGCATGCTAATGCTAGCGATCTTTATTATGCTCGTATCTTCACACTGCATGTAAATTTACCTGAAATGAGCGTGATCTAGAAACACAGTTAAGCAGTGAGTACAGTATGTTATTCTTCTTTTCTCTAGTCTAGTTTAGCTGAGAAGTGTTCAGAATAAAAGTGTTCATGAAACTCTCTTCATAAAAAAACTCTTTAAACGGAACACATTGGGCCGGCTTCCACTGGAACTGAAGATCATCAGCATCGTGCACGCTGTCCGTCAGTGGGCATATCTGCAGACTTAGCGTGAAGGAATTACCCATAGTTCATAGCTTTGAGACGTGAAACACAAGATTCGCCATAACACGGAAAAAGGGAGAGACGGTGAAAAAGCAGGAAGGAGAAACCACGCTCTATTTAAAGTCTACCAAATAAGTTTATTTGGCGAATAATTCAGAACTCTACAACGAGTCTGTGAAGGAAAAGAGAGAGAGGCAGATCAGAGAAACCTTTATTCATTCCACAGAAAACATTAAGAACGTTTTATAAGCTGTGAGTAAAACATGTCAAATAAAAATACCTAATGTCACATGACGTCGTGTTGTCATGGTTATAGAGAAACCACAAAGTGATGTCCCCTTCCTATTTAACCATTTCAAGCCCTCACAACCTCCTGCACTCACTTTCCAGGTGACGTCGATTGTAAGTCCGTAAGGGTTCAGGTCTCAGGTCTCAGGTCTAAGGTCTCAGGTCTCAGGTCTCAGGTCTAAGGTGTAATGTCTCTGGTCTCTGGTCTCTGGTCTCAGGTCTCTGTTTTCAGGTCTCAGGTCTCAGGTCTAAGGTCTCAGGTCTCTGGTCTCTGTTTTCAGGTCTCACGTCTCTGGTCTCTGTTTTCAGGTCTCAGGTCTCTGGTCTCTGGTCTCAGGTCTAAGGTCTCAGATCTAAGGTCTAATGTCTCTGGTCTCAGGTCTCAGGTCTCTGGTCTCTGGTCTCTGGTCTGTGGTCTCAGGTCTAAGGTCTCAGGTCTCTGGTCTCTGGTCTCTGTTTTCAGGTCTCAGGTCTAATATCGCTGGTCTCAGGTCTCAGATCTCAGGTCTCTGGTCTCTGGTCTCTGGTCTAAGGTCTCTGGTCTAAGGTCTAATGTCTCTGGTCTCAGGTCTCAGGTCTCAGGTCTCTGGTCTGTGGTCTCAGGTCTCAGGTCTCTGGTCTGTGGTCTCAGATCTCAGGTCTCAGGTCTCTGGTCTCTGGTCTAAGGACTAATGTCTCTGGTCTCTGGTCTCAGGTCTCAGGTCTAAGGTCTCTGGTCTCTGGTCTCTGGTCTCAGGTCTCAGGTCTAAGGTCTCAGGTCTCTGGTCTCTGTTTTCAGGTCTCAGGTCTCTGGTCTCATGTCTCAGGTCTCAGGTCTCAGGTCTAAGGTCTCAGATCTCAGGTCTCAGTTCTCTTGTCTAAGGTCTAATGTCTCAGGTCTCTGGTCTCTGGTGTCTGGTGTCTGGTGTCTGGTGTCTGGTGTCTGGTCTCAGGTCTCAGGTGTCTGGTCTCTGTTTTCAGGTCTCAGGTCTCAGGTCTCTGGTCTCTGGTCTCTGTTTTCAGGTCTCAAGTCTCAGGTCTCAGGTCTCAGGTCTCTGGTTTCAGGTCTCAGGTCTCAGGTCTCAGGTCTCTGGGTTTAGGGGGTACACACTTGAGAAACTGCGATGTGAGCATGTTGTAGACAGAGAGGTTTCTGGGACGGGATTCATCCAGTACAGGATTCTGCATGTGTAGATAGAAGGGATCCTCATTTCCTGTTTGGAGCATTTTCTCTCCCTGGTTCCTTTTAAGATCACAAATAAAAACATTTCACCAAAATGACAAAAACACTTAAAGAATGCAGACTCTGCAGAAGAAGAGATTTGATAAACGTTTACTGAAAGGCAGGTCGCTTATTTTAATAAACTAGCATGATTTTAAAAGTAGCTGTGTTTGCGATGAACATTAACGTTTCTACTTCTACACGTGTTGTTACGGCCTCTTTCACCAAAGCTCAAAACATGGAGGCCGAAAACATATAAGTACATAAAACATATAAGGACACCATACAAGTTTAGAGTATCACCCCGAACTTTATTAAAAGCCCCCCCCCCACCCCCGTCAAAGTAATCAAAGAATAACAAAAAGGCCAAAGCGAAGGCTCGCAGTGAGCCGTCACTCCAGCACCTCCCCCTAAAAGTACGAAAACCGAAAACTACATACTGGGTATCTCAAGCCCGAACTAATGCAACAAAACACAGAAGTTGATTCATGAACAGATGAACTGCTCCTCCTCCTCCTCCTACTCCTCCTCCTTCTTCTTCTTCTTCTTCTTCTTCTTCTTCTTCTCTCTTTTTTCCAGGTTGAAGATCTTTCCATCCGGCTGCTTCCTCCATGTCAGCTTCACGTCTTCTCTCAGGCTGAGCTCCTTCAGCCTCTCTCGTAACTGAGAGAGGGGGGGGGGAGGGAGAGAGGGGGGGAGAGAGAGGGAGAGAGAGAGGGGGGGAGGGAGAGAGAGAGAGAGAGATAGAGAGAGGGGGGGAGAGAGAGAGGGAGAGAGAGAGATAAAATCACAACAAGACAGATGTGTTCAGTAAACGATGGGAGGCGTCTTCTTCTCTTTTACGTTATCTTAATAATAATAATAAAAATAATAATAATAAAACATTGGACATGTGTAGCACTGAATCGTCAAAGACTCTTAAAAGAGAAAAAACAACCAAAAAAAACAACGAAGAAAGGGGGGGGGTTGTGTCAGCCCTGTGATTGGCTGGTGAACAGTCCAGGGTGTAACCCCGCCTCTCGTCCAATGACAGCTGGGATTGGCTCCTCCCCCCCGTGAACCTCGATGGGAAACAGCAGTTTAAATAATGGATGGGTCGATCTCTCTCCTACCTGCCACAGGAGGGCTGCAGCTGCTTCCTCCAGGTTCACAGTCGAGTCTTTGCGAGTCACTTGCACCCTCAGCACACGTTTCTTCACCAGGTCTGTGAGAGGAGAAAACATTTTAACCTGGACCAAAAGTGGGCGTGTCCTACTCAGGAGAAGTCATGTGTGTTTTAAACTCATCACCTTGGCACACAAAGTAACGTTCAGTGTCACAGTTCATGTCTTCCCATAGACCTCTATGTAAAAGAGCACAGGGAGTCCCGAAGCCACTTCTTGGTCTATTAGTGGCCCATTTCCTCAGGGAATAGGGGCTCCCATCAGACCACCCCCACGAGTCTCTGTGGAGGCCGATCCAGGTGTTACTGTTCTTCAAAAGCCCCTTGATCTGGTCGTTCTCTGATTGGTTCCTCACACTGGCCAGGTCAGTGTAGCGCTCTCTGCAGTATCTCTGAGCCTCCGTCCAGGTCTTTGTCTCATTCACTAAGATGAAGCTGGAGGAGGAGTCTGTTTCAGCACAAATGAACAGTGTGAGTGGAGGAACATGAAGTATATGAACTATTAACCATCTGAAAGAATTTGCTCTGAAAGCGACCCAGTAACCTCCGTCATCAAACCCCAGTTAGAACCTGAACCTCTCTTGATTTCAGCCCGTCGTATGAACTAAAGTAATCCAGTTCTGAATGGTGGAAGATGCATCGCCTCTGTTCCTAAAAAGATCCAGCCCTTCACCTGAAGTCTGAGACCGACGCTACACCTTCTGAAAACTCCCCAAAATTCCTTAAAGCCGAGTCTCCTGGAATCAGCTGAAGCTGGCCACACACCAGACAATGTTAAATCTAAATGATTTAAAAACATGGAAACTGTTGGTGATGCTTCTCAGGCTGCTCACTCTCATTGGCTGTTGAGTCAGAGGCTGACTACCTCAGTCAGAGGTAGTCTGACTCGATCAGGAGCAGTGAAATAATCTTATTGACACAAACTAGAGAAAATCAGATATGGTAGGCCTTGAGTCTGGCCACGCCCTCCTGATGGTTAAAGGGGGCAAACGGGCGCAGAATGGTCTGTAATGTAGAACAGGACTGAAAACAAAGACACTTTCACACCCTTTCATAAAGTCATTGGTAAGTTCTTACCATCGTAGCAGACAAACTGGTAACTTGCGGTGCAAATGAAATCATTCCATGTCCCATATTGAGAAATCAGGACACAGGTCTGTGTACCACGGATGTTATTGTAGGCTTTGCTATGCCACTTCCTGAACTCGGCCTCTCCTTCTCCGTAGTATCCCTCCTCCTCCAGGGACCACCTCCAGCTGTCGATGTCATCGTACAGTCCGATCCACAGGTGACCCACATCAAGTTCCTCTGTAGCCTCCCGCAGCTGATCTGACTCCTGCTGGCTGCTCACAGAGGCCAGGTCTGTGAACTTCTCTCTGCAGTATCTCTGAGCTTCAGTCCAGGTTAATGCCTCTCTAACGAGGATGTAGCGACGAGGGAAACAGACGGGAAGGAAACACAGACCTGTGACAATAACAACATTTAGATTTAGTCGCCCTCTAAAGAAGATTTAAGGTACAAAATGAATAAACACAGATTCTTTTCAGAGTCTGTGACGAAGCTCCGCCCCTATCACGCCTTAAGACAGACATGGTGTCCCGGTCTGTCAAGTGTCACTACATCCCCCCCAAACGTCAGAGGGGCGTAAACATCAACATAACAGCTAACAGTTAACTCCTCATTAACAATAAACATGTAACTAAAAACACTTTCTTTTAAAGGGAGTCACTCACCTGACAGGAGAAGAAAAAGACAAGTTGTCCCCTCCATGGAGACAATTCTGCTTCTCCCTTTGATGTTGGATCTTCCAGCTGTGGGAGAAATCAAAGATGGTGATGGATGGACAGACTTAGAAACGAGTCGCTCCACATGCTGTGAAAATCAAAGATCCCAGAGGTATCATGAAGCGTCTTTACTGATTCTGCACCGCAGGAACTTTACTTTACTTTACTTTCTACTTTAGTTCCTAGAACCCGGTTCAGAGGAACCTCTTGAGTATGGTGGGGCTCGAGGCAAAAATCAAATGGGGGGGTCCTCTCCCCTAAAGACGGTAAAGACGGATAATTCTACTTCATTTTAAACTAGAGTGAATGCTGCCAGATGGGGCCCCCTTAGGGAGGTTTCCTACTGTCATTAAAAACTTTGCACATTTCTGGACACTGCTTTGGTTTAAGTTTGTGAGCGTCAAGCAGCTGTCTGCCTTTCCTGCTGACAAGCAGCACCTCTTTGCTTCAGAGGAGGCAGCCAGAAAAAAGTCCCTGTGGTGAGTCGATCTCATAGAACGACAAACCGTTTGGTCTCAAAACAGAGAATACTTCCTTCAAGACCTTCTGTGTAAGAACCCATGGACATCCCATAGAGACGATTTCATTTAATTTTTTTTATTTGTTCCGTACATGTCAAAACACACAACAGAAAAAGAAAAAGGAAAAATCAATTCACACTTTATCCCATGTACGGAAAGGAGCAGGGAGAAGAATAAATCTTGATTTATAAAGAAGTACGATATTATGGACTGAACACTTTGTTCCACAACTTTGAAAATAAGTTCAAGAAAGAGAACGTTGCTCCAAACACAAACAGAAATCCTCTATGACTAACAGAGTTATTCCCCTGGTTAAACATGAGCGTGACGGTTTTAAAACTTGTTCACTTTAAGTCAATTCAATGGAGAACAAGACAGGAAACGTTAAAATACCGTAAAACTTAAAAATAAAAGCTCATCCCAATGTGAAGTCCCTTCTGCTGCATGTTCTGACAAATAAAAGCAGTTTGTTTGAGAGGAGTGATGTCTTACCTGTGATGTGAGACGCTGTGAAGGCTGTCAGGTTCACTACAGCTTTAATGAACCTCAAACACTCGGAGCGGTTTGTTTTCATGCTCCTCTGATTTAATTTGCAATCCATGCAAAGACACAAACAAATCATTTATTTGCATGACGTCTGAGTGAGGACAAACAGAATGTACTTCTTGATCGTACTGACTCAATATTTAATCATTAACTCAAATGAAGAAGGGGAACGCAGGATACTCAGGTGTTAGGAAACAAACATGACCACCTTTAGAAGAATGTACACGCCGACATTTCTTGCGGCATTACTGCTCCAGTTGAGATATGACCGACTCTACCACTGAGCCACCCCAGGTCATTAGATTTAGTGTTGTACCAAGACGTGCTCTGCTGACCTCACAGGAGCTGCAGAAAGAACGAGCCCATCAAACAGAGGAAGGAGAGCATGTGTACGGTTAGCAGGTGAACAAACACTGCATCACTTCAAACACCTGAAACACCTGAAGGCCAGCAGGTACAGTAAAGCAGAGTGAAAACCTCCTGGGCCTGTCTGCTGTGATTTATGTTTCCTCTACAGGCAAGAGCACACACACACACACACACACACACACACACACACACACACGTAAAACACACACACACACACACACACACACACACACACACACACACACACACACACACACACACACACACACACACACACACACACACAAACACACAGACACACACACACAAACACACAGACACACACACCCACACACACACACACACACAAACACACAAAAAAACAAACACACACATGCAAAAAACACACACACATGGACACATGCACACCACACACACACACACACACACACGGACACACGCACACGCACACGCACACACACACACACACACACACACACACACACACACACACGGACACATGCACACGCACACACACACACACCTCGGTACATTTACACAAATTAAACCTGGCACAGGATCGTTCTCTCCAGCAATGTCACCTCAGCGTCTGTTTAATGTGTTTCTGCAGCCGAGAGCAAATCTCTGACGAGTCACCGACGGGTTTTACAGGTCGGTCTACACGAAGACTCTTTGTGTTTTGAACTGTGATGTTTCTCGATTCATTCATTTGATAAATATGTTCATTTCTGTATCCTTCATAGTACAGGTCCATGATAATCTGACATGCAGGTAAACAGTCTGAATTTCAGAGGACAGAGAGTTTGTAAGTCAGCTTGGACTCTGATTCTGTCAGTTCAATCTCTTCACTCTGGTTTAAGCTGCGTTATTGTACAAAAATCTACATTACATTTTACTCAAAGTAAACCTTCAGTGTTCAGTGCTCATGAGGCTTTAAAGGTCACATATCCTCCTCCTCCTCCTCTTCTTCAGTGTAAATAAGTCTCAGAGCTCCTCAAAACATGTGTGTGAAGTTTCTTGTTCTAAATCCACTCTGGTCCTGTATTTGATCATGTCTATAAACCCCTCTATTTCAGCCCTGCTCAGAACAGGCTGTTTCTGTGTCTGTAACTTTAAATATGTAAATGAGCTGTGTCTGACCACGCCCCCTCTCTAGAAGGGCTCGGGTGTCCCGGTGCTTTCTGGCTCCATGTCCTATTGTTTACGGTGAGAAGGCAGACTCAGAGGGCAGAACAAACACCTAGCTGTGGGAGTGTCACCCACCTGGGGGAGTGGCTACTGCCCTTTGTGATGTCATGAAGGGAAAATCTCCAAACAGCCTGTTTGAGCACACATTTTCTGAAAAGTGGAGCAGGCAGAAGACGGAGAGGATGGACTTTTCTCATCATTGGGGGGTTTGTAGACAGACTATAGACACATGTTAGAGTTAAAGGAACATGGTGAAGAGGATTTTAAATATATGACCTTTAAGGTCAACAACATTTTACTCCTTCAACACTTTTTAATTTTTTTAATTTCGACTGAGTCCATCAAAAAGTGAAACTCCTGTAAAGTATGTGACAGGAGCATAAACACCTGAACCCCTGGATCACTGCAGGTACAGGATCTGCTGTGGGGGCGGAGTCTGTGCAGTGGTTCAGGTAGAACATAAAGTACAAATGATTCAAACATGAACATCGCCATCCTTCAAGGTTACAACAACATGCTCGCCTCTCGTGTTCCTCTCTTTGTGGGACTCTGAATGTGAGTGTGGTGTTTTAGGCCACAGCAGTCTGGTGAGAATCATTCAAGCGTTAAATTGCTTTCAGACGGCCTACTGAGTAATCAGGCAGCTCGCCAGTGGAGCTCGCTGTACCAACGGGGTCACGTGTGAAGGTGTTCCCCGGCCCGCCTGATACCTTGTAGCAGCATTATTAAAGAAGAGCGGTGAACGCCTCACACGTTCAGTTTATAGACTCCATATGTCACTATATCAGGAACAAGGTTACAACATGTTAGGAAGGAAGAACAAACAGCTGCACAGTCAAAATAAATACTTTTAGAGGATTTTCTATGGAAGCCCTAAAAGGACAAACATCAATACATTTAAATCCATTTCCTCCTGTGATAACAAATACTAAAGGCTAAACTCAAATCTTACCACCAAGTGTGTTTGTCTAAATCTAATGACAAATTATTATTAGAGAAGCACTGACGTTTTTTTAAAGTACCAATTTGGCCGATTATCAGACTCCCACAATGCATCATGTTCTCTCATATCTGATGATAAAAACAGTTCAGAGTTTGTCCAACAGGCAACTTCCTCTCCTCTCAATCAGTCGTCAGGTGAGGTCAGCATCAAATGAATATGACTCAACAAATAAACATAATATTATATACATAATAAACGGCTCGTGCCACATCCTTTGCCGATGTCTGACAGCGGGGTCGATATTGTCCGTTACTGGGGGGTCGATATCTGCCGATGCATCGCTGTACCCCTCATTATTATACTCGTCACGTTTGCAGGAAGAGGACGTGACCTCTGTGTGTGTTTATGGAAATGATTAACAGATGGTCCCTCACGTACATAAGGTCATGTTACAGTTATTGTTCCTCTAAATATAGACTGCTGCTGTTTTAATAAACAACCACACACACACACACACACACACACACACACACACACACACACACACACACACACACACACACACACACACAGAGTCTTTAATCTCTTCCTTGTGTAGATGTTAGTAGAGACCGTTTAGCTGACTTGTAACAGGTACACACACACACACACACACACAAACACACACACAGGTACACACATCCAGGTGATCCCTCTCTGTTAACACTCTGAAGTTGTTTCTGGATCCTGAACGCCGTTGCAGAAGACAGAACGATATGAAGCTGCAGCTGAAATGATCATTATTCACTTTTTGTTTCTGGAAAAGAGAGAGAAGCAAAGAGCCGGTTGTTTCAGCTCAGCTTCAGGCTGCTGAATGAGTGCAGAGCTGATTTTGGACTGACCGCTGTCCATGGTGCTGAACTAGAACACCAAGACACTGAGGGGTAACTGTCTGTTTTTCAGACATCTTCAAATACAAAATTATTTTTGGCTCTCACAAAGTTGTTGTTGTTATGAATTGCCGCTCTACAAATAATGATTGATTGATTCCAGGAGCGTGTGGCTGCAGCTTCAGAGTCTGAAATAAATATATATATGCAGTATACATCATCATCACCAAATCGGGCCTAAAATCATCTAGTATGGCCGTCTTAAGTTGATGTAGCCTAAAGTAACTGTTAGCTTAGCTCACTTCATTTTACATGAAGCTAGCTCAACGCTGCACATGAGCCAGCTTAACTTTTTATTGATGTTACGATTAAATATCTACTTACTCAGGATATTTAAATCCTATGAATACATGAGCAGTCAGTTAAAGACACTGGGGCCGTTTTCGAAACCGCGTACTACATACTACTATCTAAATCAGTATGCAGTATATACTGTATACTGCATACTGAGTTCAACAGTAGTATGTAGTATGACAGCCAGTCGTCGGTTATTTTGCAGTATGCTTGGCACGGTTAAACTGGTTTTACTCAGCTGTGAATAATATGTAGTAATAGAGCAAGCGAAGCACCCTGTAATTGCAGCTGCTTGTCCAGCTGTGACACATGCACTGTACAGTCTACAAAGCAGGAAAATACGAGGTGGTAAGACATATAAATATATGAACATGTCATATTTGTTATTGGTTCATAATGTGGCAAGATATTCAGTCACCGCCACCGACGAGTTCAAACAGCTGCGCTCCGGCATTTTGATCTCTGACCTGGCACTTTGTATTGTGGGAAACAGTACGCGAGGTAGACTGGTCCGATGCATACTGTACATTTTTCCCGAATCAGTATGACATCCTGGTATTTTTGGCATACTGCGGATCTCGCAGTTGTTCTGCAGTATGCAGTACTGCATTTTGGCCAAATGAGTATGTATTAGTAGTATAGTATGCGGTTTCGAAAACAGCCTGGGAGGTCTAATGACCAGTAGGGCAAAGGATTATGGGATGCTGGCGAGCAGGAACAGACAAGAGAGAAAGGGGTTGGACCAGAGTTGAACTTCGGTGAACAATATTCAATGCGAGCTGCGCGATCTGCCATTTGATTGGATATTCTGGATTCTTCTGGATTCTGGTTGTCAGGAAAGGCTATTTTGGCCAAACCGGAAACAACATGGCAGCTTTTTCCTAATAGACTATTAAAATATGTTTTTATACATAGTGTACTGAAATCTCATTGTGAAAGCATTTGGTGAGAGATATTTGTAAGTAGTTTCTGAATCTTGACTCATTTGGCCTACATAAAACGTAAACCTTTGTGGTGTACCCTCCGCTGTGATGCAGGGAGACAAGCAACCATAGAAGAAGAAAACAGGAAGTAGAGGCGGTAAACTACAACACAGGTACATCATCACTGAGTCCTCTCATCTCACATATAATTTACAGGGGACTGTGTGTAATTATAAATAACAACAAAAAGAAAGTTCCGGGTGCATTTCTCACCTTGATACACTACAACACAATTTCCGGTCAAGACTTTTCCCGTGTGTGTTGCCTTTGTTTACAGTCCGAGTAGAAACTAGAACAACAAGATAAAGTTGGAGGCTGATGTTTGTTTTCAATCTTAAACTGAGAGAATAATTAAATGTAAAATGTTACCAGAAGACTTACGATGTTTCCAGGATGTAACTACAGCCGATGTTTCCTCAATTTTCCTCTCCATATGGACTTTTGCCTCCAGAATCCACTTAAAGCCTTAGTGTAAGATACTACTCTGACTACAAACAGAAAGGAGAACACTCCTGACACCATAAACAGGGTCTCTGTCCGACAGATTCTGCAGGATTATGTTCTGATAAACACGCTACAAAGTTTTGCTTTTATTCTGAAGGGTATTTCCGGTTGTGCAGCTCATTGTTTGTAACTTTACACGCTACGCAGGTTGTGTGAGCAGCAGAGGGAGGCAGAGGGAGACACACGCACACACGGAGCGGATCTTCTCGGCGTCTGTTCTCCTCGGAGCTTTCAGCGGCTGAATGCAGGTGAGTGAAGCCGGGACAGAGGAGTGAGAGCCGGGGAGCTCACCTGCGGAGCCCCGCTGGTTCTGCTGGTTGTGCTGCTCTGTGAGGATGAATGTTTGCCTTGAGATGAATTATGAAGGTGAGGTGTTGGTGTGCGCAGGTGACTGCTGACGGTCTGAAGGAGGACTGTTGGAGTGGAAGTTGGTTCAGGTGGAGCTGTGGTGTTCAAGAGTCTAATTCAGGGTTTGATGTAAAGTTGGAATTGCTTCACGTTCAGGTGAAGATGTTTTTGTTTTCTGCAGATCATTGTGTGTTTTTCTCCTCATTCTTTAGATATATTGTTGAACACCTATGACCCATTTTCTTCTGAACATAGATTACATTTTTTGCACAGATGCTGAAGATTTGAGAGGATCTGAGCATGCTCCGTGTTGTCTCTTTTTAAACAGCGTTTAATCAGTAATGTGATTCTGATATGTCACATATTGATCTGTTGATCAGGGATTTCGGTTGTCAAAATGTGCGATACTTTGATTCTTTTTGATACCATATGTTTTTAATTATTGTAATCTGTTATTTCATGATTGATGGTGTTGGAAAAATACTAAAGTTTGCCATAAACTTCAGATCTTCAGTCCTTTTTAGAGAGAGAGAGAGAGAGGGGGGGGGGGGGGGGGGAGACTGAATTGCACAAAGACTCTCCATCAGTCAGTTTGCCTGCAGGTTTACCCAATACCAGGCTATTACGCCCCACCATGAGGTCCTATGGGGACGAAGGGAAGGGATTTTAATGAGACACAAAAATAACTCAATATTTAACAAAGGACTAAATCAACAATCCCAGACTGAGAGGCGTCACGCAGCAGTCCCATCTCCATCACCTCCCTCCCTCTTAACTCAGCTGTGAGGCCATGTGCACGGAGGACAGGTGATCAGGAGCTTCACCTGCAGGGCGGAGCTGCAGACAACAGAAGAAGAGAACAACATGCAGTCTTCATTTTAGAGTCCCAGTGATACTGAAACGGTTATTGATATCTCTCTCCAGAAGAAGGGATGTATCTAACACGTTTCTCTCTCTCCGCGCCTCTTCTCCGGGTCTCTGATTAAATAATGACACTTTTGAATGAATGATTGAAACCTTTATTGCCCCTAGAGGACTTTTACTAACAGCAAGAAAACATAACAGAGACAAAAGACATGACAGGATTGTAAAGGGCATCAAGTAGCAGGTTCAGTAAAGTGCAGAGTGCAGACAAAATCCTGATGCTGGTCTCTCTGTACCCGCGCCCTGAAGTCAGGAGTTCATACTCGGACCAAAGAGGGCGCAGCGGGTCTGCTGTGGTCCTGTTGGTTAGATTCAGTGTAAACCAAGCAGCAGCCTCAGGTGTTAAATATGAAGCCGATGCTGAAGTGTAAAGTCCTGCAGTTCCTGGAGTGTCCACTAGAGGCTGGCTGCAGAAGCACAGGAAGTCACATACACACCCATTCTAAAAAGCCTGTTTTTACAGCAGAGATTAACATGTTTACAGCCTGGTTCAAAAAAACATATAGGCGTGATTAGCTCATGTCTCTATCGACACACACTGTACGGGGGGTGAATGTTTTGATGACTCATCAGTTTTGATTTGATGAAGGATAAGAGTTATTCACAATAAGGCGTCTAGCTGACTTGATTGACAGGTGGGCGCGGTGTAACGGTTTGTCAGGAGGTTTAAAACCCGCCTCAGCTCCAGTTCTCAGCCTGTCGTTAGGTTGACTGAAAGTTAGACTGAGACAGCATTTCCAGCATGGAGACCGCCATTGATGGGACTCCAGCGCCCCCTGCAGGAACAGACGGGTGACGTTATAAAGAAGCGAGATCAAAGATTGAAGCTAACTACATGGTAGCGGCAATAAAGTAGATGTGCCTAAACTGATGAAGGACTAATAATTATTTTGCAAATAGATGTTGTGTTTTGAGCTGAGCTCTGCTGGATGGATCTAAAGTGAACCAACCGTCCGTCAGTGAGGCTTGGTGTTCTGGATCAAAGTCCTGCAGATGTTTCTTCAGGACTAAAGCATTAATTACTGCATTTGATGAATGAAACCGTATGGGGAAACTATGCAGTTCATTTCTCTTTAAGAGAGATGTGTTAGAAAGTGTGAGCTGTTTCCCTCTGAGATGGTTTGTCCTGCGTGAAGAGTGCAGAGATCTCTCATGTGTTGAATATGCAAAGCGAGGCAGAGAAACAGCTGCTGTTTGCCTCTCAACAAGCTGGCTGCGGTGCAGGCAGGGACCGTGCATTGATCGCCTCATGAAGCTGTGTTTCTGTGGAAAGAAGAATCACACGCTGACAGACTGTAACGAGCAGCTCGCACACACTCCTGCAGAGAGGATTTACAAGCTCCTGAAAGTGTTTACAAGGTTTGAGTTAATATTGGAAGAGCCGAGGCAAAACATGCCCACCTGCTGACACTCTGACAAAGACTGTGTGTGTGTGTGTGTGTGTGTGTGTGTGTGTGTGTGTGTGTGTGTGTGTGTGTGTGTGTGTGTGTGTGTGTGTGTGTGTGTGAGAGAGATGATGTCTACTTTGTGTTTCTCTCCATCATTACCTAAAAATAAACGAGCATGTCAGATTCTCTCGTTTTAACATCCTCAGGTGAAACCAGCCGCTCCTCAGTTTACTCTTTTATTCTGTTTTTTTTTTTTTACCACTTCCTGTTAACGATGGCGTCGCTGTAAATCATCCACTGAAGAAGAAGAAGTCATTTTTTTGAAACGTGCTCAAACTAGGATCAATATTGGAGATGCTTTAGAAAAATGGAGAGAGGTTAGAACACAGAAAAGTTTACAGACCCATGCAGAGCTGGATAAACACTGAAGCTTCAGTGTCCACCACATGGCAACCTGCATGAACATGGACTCTAGAGAGGGGGGGGGGTTTCAAACCTTCCTTCACATCCAACAAGCTGTTGTAGTTTTGGTGTTTACAGCGTGTGTGCTGATAAACTGAACTGTCTGAACTTCAGTCGACTTTTCATTCTGTTTGTTTTTGATCCCTGGACGCCGTCTCTGCGTTCAGTCGGAGGTATTTCCTCCTCGTCACTAAAACGTTCACACACGCCATTATGTTTCAGAGAGGAAATAAATGTCCAACACCCCCCCCCACACACACACACACACACACGCTGAGAGATATCTTTCATCTCTTATTATGAATGTTTGTGTGTCAACATGCACACACTGCTCCTCCTCCTCCTCCTCCTCTTCCTCCTCCTCCTCTTCCTCTTCCTCTTCCTCCTCCTCTTCATCCTCTTCCTCCTTCTCCTCCTCCTCCTCTTCCTCCTCCTCCTCCTCTTCCTCTTCCTCCTTCTCCTCTTCCTCCTCCTCCCTCTGCTCTTCTTCCTCCTCTTCCTCTTCCTCTTCCTCTTCCTCTTCCTCCTCCTCCTCCTCTTCCTCTTCCTCTTCCTCCTCCTCCTCCTCCTCCTCCTCGTTGTCTCAGGCAGCAGCACATCTTTCTCTTTATTTGTCTGCCAGCGAGTCATTAAAACGAGCCCGCTGTGCCTCTGAGGGAGCGCGGGCAGAAACATGAGCAGCTGAGCCCGCTTCATGAAGCTCTTTGTTACATGCCGATGAGCTCCACACGGACGGGAAAACACAGAGAACTCTGGGGAACCGCGGCGAGCAGAGACCACGCCCACTACAACGAGCGGCATGTCCCAACGCCTTTAAGTGACCACTACCTGCAGACACAGAGAGTTGAACATACTGAACTCTGCACACTGTCCCTTCAAATTTTTACAGATGCTCCAGTTGTTTGTTTCTTTGTTTCTTTGTTTTTGTTTCTTTGTTTTCGGCCCCCCAGCACTGAGACAGGCTGCAAGAAAACTTTGGGGTGAAAGATCTTTATTCTAAATAAAAATAAATAAAAGTAGGACTGCACAATAATGAGGCGATGCATACAGCCACAAAATACAGCGGGACCCTCTGATTTGATTGGTTAAAAAGTTCAGGAGGGAAATGCTGCAAACACAGTTATGTGTAAAGAATGCTGCAAAGAAGAATCAGGAGGTAGTCTTAAATATACTGCTGTTCAACTTTGAGATGATTCTGGTACAAATCCAGCGGTAATAATCTATTCTGTTACCATGGCAACAAAAAGACTCTTTCTCTACGTCTGTTGAGAAAATCTTTTTTATAACCCTTGTAGGCTTAAAACCAGAAACACCTGATTTAAGATATAAGAACAGACTCAGTTGTTAGCAGCAGCTGAATGAAAGTTTAAAAACCTCCGGCTACAGACCGACTTATTTCTGAGAAGTTGAGACTCGACTTTGTGACGTAAAGGCTGCATGCCTGCAGGGTGGATGTGTTTAACTCTGTGCACACACACCTGATTGTCTGCAGACTCAGAGATGCTACATATCTGTTTATGTAAGATGTCAAACCCTGAAGGAAGGCGTCTCGGTCCTGATCAGCCTGGCACTCTCCCACAGGGCCAGACGCTCCTCCCTGCAGCTTGGGAAGAAGAAATTGAGCATTTGTGGAGGTTGCTCATTGAGCAGGGTCATTAAGGTCCCTGACTGTAATCAATAGCTGTGTCAGTAGGTGGGATACAGTGGAGAATGCTAACCAGAGAGAGAGAGAGAGAGAGAGTGTGCAGAGGTGGAGCAGCCTTTCATGCGATGATGGATTTGCTCTCAGATGTGGGCTTTTGAATCCAGACACGGTTTGCAGTGATAAACAGGCATTAGACTAATCTTCATGGGCTTCACGGTGCACGAGAGGCAGCATCCAACGCTCCCGTCACGCCGTGATGAATGGAGTGTGCCGCCATCATCAAAGTCTATCTGCATGGCTGACAGTGATTTTTGTCAGTTTGGGGTCATTTTCTCGCTGCATGTAAATGAGACGGTTGTTTTCTTAGTTTTCTTCGGGTTGAGCCGGGGGATTGGGAACGATTGTTTGGAGCCTTTGAATGCAGGAGAGCGTCAGCGAGGTCATTAAGTCTGCAGAGGAGGGTTTAAAAGTGTGCTCGCTTCATTCATCAGTGTCAGCTGACATTAGGGCGCCGCGTCACGGCTCAGGAGGAGGTGATGTGCGCTGAATTATTGCACATAAATACACAAACTAATGCTTTATAAATATGAGAAGAGACGACGTGTGCAGCTAGACTCATGATGATGCTAACATGCTTTACCGTATGCACCATCTTATGCAGCATGCTAACATGCTAATGAGCGCTAACTCAAAGTTTAGCAGAGATGGAGAGACAACAGACAGACGACTGATCCGTAAGGTTTGAGAAAATATCAGTACAAACTTTATATTTTGTTCCACTAAAACCTTATTGGTATCAATGTTAAACGTTTTTTTTTCTTTAGACACACACCTGAAAAAGAGGGGAGGTCTTACCTTCAGGGTCTAGACTCATAATGCAGATAAACAGACAGAGGCGCTCGTTTGTATTAAAAGTGTACCGCTAATGACCGAGGCCAGCTGTCACTCACAGCTGCAGTACCAGAAGGAGACACCAGAAGGAGACATGACGAGGAGACACCAGAGGAGAAGAGAGAAGGAGACATGATGAGGAGACACCAGAGGAGACACCAGAGAAGAGAGAAGGAGACATGATGAGGAGACACCAGAGGAGAAGAGAGAAGGAGACATGATGAGGAGACACCAGAGGAGACACCAGAGGAGAAGAGAGAAGGAGACATGATGAGGAGACACCAGACGAGACACCAGAGGAGAAGAGAGAAGGAGACATGATGAGGAGACACCAGAGGAGACACCAGAGGAGTAGAGAGAAGGAGACATGATGAGGAGACACCAGAGGAGAAGAGAGAAGGAGACATGACGAGGAGACACCAGAGGAGACACCAGGAGGAGACACCAGAGGAGACACCAGAGGAGACACTAGGGGGAGACACCAGAGGAGACACCAGGAGGAGACACCAGAGGAGACACCAGGAGGAGACACCAGAGGAGACACCAGGAGGAGACACCAGAGGAGACACTAGGAGGAGACACCAGAGGAGACACCAGGAGGAGAAGAGAGAAGGAGACATGATGAGGAGACACCAGAGGAGACACCAGCGGGAGAAGAGAGAAGGAGACATGACGAGGAGACACTGGGGGGAGACACTAGGAGGAGACACCAGCGGGAGAAGGAGACATGACGAGGAGACTCCAGAGGAGACACTAGGGGGACACACCAGGAGGAGACACCAGAGGAGACACCAGAGGAGACACCGGGGGGGGGGGGGGGGGGGGGACGGGACGGAGAATAGAGCCTCATAAAGTCTTTGTGTATCTCTTAACCCAGACGACTTATCACCTTGTGTGAGGAGTCACAATATCATAATGTGTTGAATCAAACCTTTTTGCTAATATATACATACACACACACACACATATATATATATGTATATATGTGTGTGTGTGTATACCGCCCTGCTGGTCAGAATGAGGAGTGAGGGGGTGTGTGATGTCAGACACGAGTCTCCATGCTCAGCAGAGGGAAATAAAACATTCTTTGTTGCGAGGATTAAACCCATAAACAGAAGAGAGAGAACGTGTGCTTGTGCTGACTCTCGCCGTCTTTCCATAATGATCTCCGATCCTCCTCCAAAGAGCCGCCTGAGGGCTTTAACGCCACCTCCAACCTGAACCTCCAACCTGAACCTCCATCAGCACCACCTCCTCCTGTCTCCTTCACCTCCACTGTCACACTGACAGTCCCTCATTCTCTCTCATTTCCTCTCCCTCTCTGAATCAGTAAACTTTATCCACCTGAAAGACCTCCCCCCTCCCCCCCTCTCTGAACGCTCTCTTCTCCCATGCTGCGTTCCAATTACTCCACGCTGTCATAAAGCCGGACTGCACCGCCTTATCGCTGCACCAGGAGAGAGGCAGCGGGCTTCAGCCAGGCTTATCAAAATGCTAATGTGTTTGAAAGGAGACATTAGTCTTCCTGAGGAGAGGAGGCATTATTAAACAGCCGCCTGTTTCATCTTGTAAAAGTGTCACTATCTCTCCCCTGCACGGCCGCACGCTGGAACTGCAGAACATTCTTCATTCCACCACAGGGACCGAGAGAAGACTGCTCAGACCTCTAAATGATGAAGAGCAGAAACAGCCTGGATCTTTGGATCTGGAAGTCATGACACCAGAACTTCAAACATTGATTTCATTCTAGCATGATGATGATTCCTGTTTGAAGTCCTAGACGCTGATATTGGGTCGTATTGAGAACATGATTTCAAGAATCAAAAGTTGCAAAGTGCTGCGATTGCAGATGTTTTTGTCCAGACACTTTGCACTGTGCAGGAATCTGTCCTGATGGATTCTTTCCTCTCATACCTCATGACCTAGACGTCGTTTCAGTTCTTTTAAATACTATCGAGAACCAAATAAACAGATAGACTCTCTAAACAGAGAAGCGCTGCTCTCTGATTGGTCACATCGGGTTCAAACATCTTTTCTACTCTTTGTGTTGGTCAGTTCGAACGTTACGCTCTACTAGTTAAGATGAACCTTACGTCTCCGTGGTAACCAAAGAAAGACACAACGTGATGCAGAGAGAGAGTCAGTATCCTGTCTCCTTCAAAATAAAATACAGACTTCTCCTTCAAAATAAAACACAGACTTCTCTTAAAGTGAAGCTGCTCCATCGTCCCTTCTGGGCCTCCGTACGTGTGTGGTGGTGACTGTGTCTGCAGAGACTCTGTCCTCTGACTGGATTTTACTGTTCTGCTTTGTTCTGGTTGACTCGGGACGTTTGTGGGCGGAGCTGGTGTGTTTCCTCCAGCTAATGACAGCGTAGCAGGTGAGTTTAGGAGTGGATACAATTCAGTGATTGGACGAGATTCAAATCGGTGAATATGACGGACGTGGACGTAGCAGCAAAGAAGAGAAAATATAATCAGAGTGAGGAGAAACACCAAGCGGATAAAGCTCGTTCTAAAGCGAGGGTGAAACTTGTGTTGTCTTTTACCCGTGGACGTGGAGTTAGTCTACTTCCTGTTGGACAGGAAGGTGACAAACACCGGCGGTTAGCTTGTGCTAGCGTGCGTTAGCTTGCAGTGTAGGTACAAGTAGTAAACGTACACACTACATCCTGCAGGGGGGCGGGGCTTCTGGGGGAGATGAGCCCAGGAGGAGGGGTCAGTTTGAACGTTTACTGACTCCTCCTTTAAGTTACAAACTAACTAGTGAACATAAAGAGTTTAGTGTGGACACACAGATCATAAAGTCGTTTACACGACGTCTGAATGATTTTGTAAAGTGAACTGAAACATCACACGAGGAGTTTTCAAATGAGCTTCAGTTAAATAACACACAGTCTGACCTCAGATCTCTGCACATATGTTTTCACCACACACACACACACACACACACACACACTGGGCAGTGTGTTAGAGGGTTTCATACTGTTTGATGTCGTTTCCTTGCTGGTTCTTGGTTCAGCTTTGGCTCGCTGCAGATGGAGTCTGGCAACACAACATGCACTGAACACAGGAGATAAGTTGGACATCTCCCTCAGCTGGCTCTCTCTCTGTGTGTGTGTGTGTGTGTGTGTGTGTGTGTGTGTGTGTGTGTGTGTGTGTGTGTGTGTGTGTGTGTGTGTGTGTGTGTGTGTGTGTGTGTGTGTGTGTGTGTGTGTGTGTGTGTGTGTGTGTGTGTGTGTGTGTGTGTGTGTGTGTGTGTGTGTAGAGAGTGGAGAGGAACAGCAGCATGCAAAATGTTAGCTGCACTTCAAAGAGCTGTGCTGCGATACAAACAGAAGCTCAGTGTCTGTGCCAGCAGAGACCACTGCTAATACTGTGTGTGTGTGTGTGTGTGTGTGCGTGCGTGCGTGTGTGTGATCTCCCTAAGACTCTTACTCAGCTCGCCTGAAGGCTGACACCTTGAAATCCACCCAGTAAATTACTGAGCCGACTTCCTGCAGACATCTTTTAGTTCTGTGCTCCACACACACACACACACACACACACACACACACACACACACACACACACACACACACACTCCTCTTTGGAACCTTCTGTCGGTGATTTAAGTGGATTTGAGTTCTCTGCAGGTCCGCTCTGTTTTCACTGTTTGATATTTCTCTTCAGACTCTAAAAATAAAAACCAGAAGCGAGAGAATAAATGTTTTATTTCTTACTCAGCGATGGAA